>NW_026843710.1:10953214-11260178 GCF_030254825.1 Meriones unguiculatus
TATTATTTTTACTGATTATGTGGGAATATCATATAATATACAATATACTCCTTTTCCATTGCTCCCAGGTTCAAGTTCATAACTATGTGTCACACTAATTATTTTAAATACACCAATTCAAGTATGTATTGTTCATCTACTCCTTGGAACATGATCAGAGTCTCGGTCCAAGTCCTTAAAGAAAGTGGAGTTCATCCTTGCTGCACCGTGCAACCACTTCCAAAAAGAAGAAGTCATCAGACATGAAGAGGTCTATACTTCATACCCTTGATTACAGTTTTTCTTGTGTTTTTATTTATTATGGTTTGCTCACTATGAATCACCTCTACTGGCCCCTCCTGCTTCTCCTTCAGGTCCCAACCACTCTCCTTCTTCTAACCCTATGCCCTTTCTCTAGTTCCCTGACAGTGGATGTCCTCCTCCCCCTCCTTTCTGACCCTAACTTATCAGGACTCATCAAAGCTGGCTGCATCATATTCACCAGAGGCTTGATTCTCAGATCATTCTTCTCCTTGTGTCCTCAATTCCCTCTATTTATGACACTTTTCATGCCTCCTCTCCTGCAGGCTTCCAGAGCTCTGAGGGGACAGAGAATTTCATAGTGAAATCCCATTTAGAGCTGCACAATATTGGACTGTGGGTCTCTGTATGCAATCCAGTTTCATACAGAAGGGAACATCGCTGTGGATACAAGAACATGGCATTGATCTATCAGTTGAGGGAAGAAAGGAACATATTTAAATAACAACAGCCTGGATTGCTTGAAGATTTCCATAGGATGCCATGGCCCAACAACTCTATTAACTGCCACCCAATCCCCCTATTGGAACACAGGTTTGGTCACAATAGATGGTCTATTGGAACTTTATGTCCCACAATTATGAGACCTCCTAACAAGTGAATACATACCAGATTTATCTTTCTGCATTTTAGTTACTTCACCCAGGATGATTATTCATGGTCCCATCCATTTGCCTGAAAATATCATGATGTCATTTTCTTAGGTAATAATACTCCTTTTTGGAAATATTCTACATTTTCCCCAAAGGAGATTTTGTCAGTACTGTTCTTTAGAACTTGGAAGTTACTGGGACTTTAATCATTGTACTGAATAAAAGCTAGCTGGATAACTATGTTCTGTAAACTAGAAATCCCTCCATCTTCTTCTACTTCCTGGTGATTTGAATTACAATGTCCCCTTCAAGTTCATCAGTTTACATTTTGAGTCCCCAGTAAGCAAATGTCCAGGAAGGCTTATAAGGAATGGCCTTATTAGATAATTTAATTCCTATTGGAATTTATTTATTTATTATTGAAGGGTGTAGTTTGAGATTGATATGCCAATTAATGTGACCAGAAAGAATGGAGTCTCTCTTTCTCAGTCTCTGTCACTTTCTATCTTTGTTTTTGTCGGTCTCAGTCTCTCTATTTCTGAATCTGTCTCTCTAGATCTTTCTATATCTCTGCCTGCTATTTGTGTTAAGAAAAGCTCTCTGTTCTGCTGAATTCTCAATTAAATGCTTTTTTGTTCAAAGATTTCCTTTGGTCAGGGAACATTTTCCCAGCAAGTAATTCACTGACTGAGGACATATCTGTGCATTTAACAAATAATAATAGAATCTCTGATAATACGAATGTCACATGTCCAGGACAAGTAACTTTATTAATGACCACTTTTCCTTTGCTAATAATCTTGGACACAAGAACTGTCATCTCTGGGTTGTGTTCTTTCAGTTGCCCAGACTGAGGCATGTAGGGTTGTTCAGCCTTTCTCTCAAGCTTGTTGTTTACTTGGTCATTTTAATAACTGACTTCTGAAACTGTCGCTGGTTTCCACCTGTTGCATGACATCATTCTGCCTCTCAGACAAACCTGAGATTTGAGATTTCCATGGAGATGACTTAACAAACTTTCCTCAGTGTCTAGTATCACTGATCCTGTGCACATGTGATATTTTATTGTGAATCCCAACAAGCCTTTATCTCATAACTTTACCCAGATTCCACATCTTTATTCCTGTTTATTTCTGTGACAATGTCATGTAGGAAATGAAACTTCAATATTTACTTAATAGGACAGCTTCCAAAGTAGGGAAGCTTCAATGTGAAGTGGGATTACGGGGAATGTAGCAAATGGCAAAGTAGTCCCCTACCGTGATCTTGGTTCTCAAATTTCCTATGTTGTGACTTTGAACTAAGCAGTTACTCCTCATAAAATGTACCTTCACATTCTTATTTATGTAATAGGCTGGGAGGGTGTAGGGATCCCTGGAGTATTGAGTCTTTAAAAGGAGGAAAAAGAAAAGGAAACCGGACAATTCCTGGGACTGGTTTATCTGAAACAGACAATTATCACTGTATGTAAAAGGGGAACTCAGCAGCTATAAACTTTTTGAGAACTAGTGCTCCTCCACACTAGTGTTGCCAACCCTCTATGAGCAGGCTTGCCTTGGCTGACCTGTCTGGATCATCATCTATGGTCCTACTGAGTGATCAGTGAGGAACCCTCCTAGTCCTGGAGTTTACAGTTAAAACTGGGCCATCTGGACAAAGAAATTGTTCCATATTATATGCCTAGGACACAATAGCATCTGTGTCCTCAATTTAAACAATCTAAAAGCATGGTTAGTGCCAGGACTCTTTGTTCAGAGGTGCCACATGATCTCATGGGGCTTGAGGTAGCTAACCACTAGTTCATGTCCAGGATTCTCTGCTCTATAATGAGTTCCTGAAAGCATGCTATACAACTTCAAAAATCTGTCTTTCTTTAGTGGAATCATTTCTCCATTTTAAAAGTCATTGTAAAAGTAGTCAACATATTATTTTTATAATTTCACATATTATGTTACACTTATTTTCTATTGCTCCCAGTTTCAAATTCCTACCCATGTATGACACTAAATTTTTTTTATCATCAAAATACATTAATTGAAAGTAAGTGTTTTTCCTTTACTCATTGAAATATGATCAGAGTCTCAGTGTCAAGTCCCTTAAAGGAGACTGAGTTCATCATTGCTGTACCCATCACCACCCACAATAGGAAGCCATTAGTCCTGAAGAGCTCTATACTTCATTACCTTGATCAGAGGGTTTTTTTGTATTTATTTGTTTATTACAATTTGTTCACTTTGTTCACCTCTTTTGTCCCCTCAATCTTCTCATTCTAGTCTCACCCACCCTCCTTCTTTTCCCCCATGCCCTTTTTATATTTCCGTGATAGGGTAGGTCCTCCTCCCCCTTCTATCTGACCTTAGCTTATCAGGTCTCATCAAGTCTAGCTGCATTATCTTAATAAGCGGCCTGATTCTCAAGGCATTTTTTTTCCTTGTGTCCTCACTTCCCTCTACTTACGACATTCTTCACTCCTTCAGGCTTCCAGAGCACTGAGGTGAGGGAGAATTTCATAGGGAAAACACATTTAGAGCTGAGGGTTTTAAGGTCTCTCTCTACATAAAATTGGACTGTGGGTCTCTGTATGCAATCCCATTTGATGCAGAAGGAAGGACCTCTGTGGATATAAGGACATGCCACTGATCTAACAGGTGAGGGCAGAGAGCAACATATTTTAATAACAACAGCCCGGTTGCTTGACAATTTCTGTAGGATGCCCTGGCCCAACAACCCAATAAACTGTCACCCAATCCGCCTAGTGGAAGACTGGTTTGGTCACAGTTAGATTGTCTAATTTTTCCCCCACAATTATGAGACCTCCTAATAAGTGAATACATAGCATATTTCTCTTTCTGCATTTCACTTATTTCACCCAGGGTGATTTTTCCTGGTTCCATTTATTTGTCTGAAAATATCATAATGTCATTATTGTTAGCAGAAAAGTACTCCATTATGGAAATATTACACATTTTCCTCAAAGGAGATTGTTTGTTGTGTTCTTTAGTCCTTGGAAGTTGCTGGGACTTCAGTCATTGTATTGAATGACAAACTATCAAGATAACTATGTTCTTTTAACATGGAAGTCCCTCCATCTTCTTCCAGTTCCTGATGATTTGAATTTCAATGTCCCCTTGAAACTCCTCTATTTATATGTTGAGTCCTCAGGAAAGAAATGTCTGGGAAGAGATAGGTGTTATAGCCTTTGTAGATAATATAATTCCTATTGAAATTATATTATAGAAGGTTTTGCTCCAGCATCCCTCTTATCACACAGAATAGGGTCCCAGAGACCCTCTCTCTTGATCTCAAAAGTAACAAAACCTCTTATGGGCCTTTTCTCTGGGAATTGAATCATTCTCCAGATTCCCTTGACCAGATTGGAAACTCTCCAAGTTTCTCAGACCTCATAAGCAAAACAAAACAAGACACTAAAACATAAACCATCAGACAAAAACAAACAAACAAACAACAACAAAAAAAAACAGAGACAAAGCCAAAAAACAATAGTGGTACCTGCTTTTTAAACATTTAAATATATTTTTTAACCTGTTTTTGTAATATTTTGTAATGAAACAAAGCATCATCTTTAGGAGTGAAATCATAAAGCACATTTATAATTTTAAAAGTGAAAACCAGACTTTAAAATTTATAATTTTATAAATTTATAATTTATAAAGTGCAAACAATCCAAATTTATTATTATTATTTATTAGTGTTATTGTTATTATTTTGTAATTTTAATTTCTATAATTCCCTTAGTAACTGATTTTGTTCCCATGGACTTGCACTTGGAGAACAGTAATATCCTCCTGCAGTGGTCACACATCTCCTGCACATGTGGCAGGGAAAGCCATGGGGTTAGAAGGTACAGGAGGCCAGTCTGAATTAAGAGATTTGGCAGTTTTCTTCTTCTGACTTTGTTTCATCCTCACTATTTAGCTTTTAAATTATTTTCTGCTCTCAAATTACACAAATCTGTTTGAGCTCCTTTAATGATCATTTGAAATAACTTTGGAAGTACATTTTTTTTCTGCCTGCTTGGCTGCTCTAATTATCACACGTAATTATTTACTTTGTGAGATTTCTTTATCCAAGTTTCCAGATTGATGATATCTTCAACTGGGAACCAGGGACAAACTTCATTTACAAACTAAAGGGCATAAGGACATTTCTCCCAATTCCTTGCTTTTAATAGCATTGACTTATAGTCCTTATTAACATCTCCCTGCTATTTCTCTGCCCTATGATTTCCCTGCCTGCCTAGCTTGTCTTCTTCCCTGTGATGGGCAATCATCAGGAAGCAGTTTTTTCTTGGAAATCAGGAGCTTCAAAAACAAGTACTTCCCAAGCTGCCCCTCATTTTCAAGGTCCCTTTTTCAGGCTTCAAATGACACATCCTGCAGTCTAGTCGAACAGCATCTGCCTGAACAGCATCCACCAGAAAGAGGGACTGGAAATTGGGGACAGAGACACAAAGAAACAAGACAGATTCCTGATCAAGTCTCAGTTTACTGAACATCCAGACAACACTTACAAAGCAAAGGGTTCAAGCAAAATTTTGTTCACAATAGCAACACACCTGTGCCAACTAGCAAGGTGTCCAAGAATTCACTCAAGGTTATACCAAGTTTTCTGATTGGTTTCCAAGGTTGCAGGGAGCTTGCTATATACTTCTCAGGCTCAGAACACCCACAATATAGAGACCACCAAAGACAGTTGCTGAGACATGGAACTTAGATAAGACTCACATCTGCCAAGGCCAGGAGACAGATTTCCAATTACCAGACACTTTTAGAAACCAGGCAATTCCTGGGACTGGTTTGGCTGAAACAGACAATCTGTAAGTGTTAAAGGAGAAATGAGGGGAAATAAAATATTTGATAGCTGGTTCTGTTCCACACTAGTGTTGCCAAACCTCTAAGCACATTGCTTTGGCTGAACTGGCTGGAAGGACAGCTATATCCTACTCAGTTTTCAGTGAGGAACCTTTCTGTTCCTGGTGTTAAAACTGGGCCTTCAGGACAGTGAAATGGGTCAGTGTTATATGTCTAGGACACTAAAACAGTTGTGTTTCCTGCTGTGGTCCTCAAGCAAACCTAAATGTAGTGTTAGTGCCAGGACTGCTTGATCAGAGGTGTCACTGGAGCTTCTGGGGTCTGAAGAAGTTGGTAACCACTAGTCCATGCTAGGATTCTCTGTTAGATAATGAGTTCCTGGAAAGCATGCCTTACAAAGTCAAACTCTGCCCTCCATTAGTGCAATTTTTTCTCCATGTAAAAAGTTTACATGTCATTGGAAAAGTTGTCAAAATATTATTTTTATTGATTATGTGGGGATTTCATGTAATATACATTATACTTCTTTTCTACTGCTCCCTGATTCAAATTTCTACCCATATGTCACACTAAAATTTTATCTTTAAAATATATCAGTAGAAGTATATGTTGTTCATATACTCATTGGAACATGATCAGAGTCTCAGTGCTAAGTCCCTTAAAGAAAAATAAGTTCACCCTTGCCACACCCTGTCACCTCCCACAAGAAGCCATCATTTTGAAGAGCTCTATACTTCATCCCCTGATCACAGTTTTTCTTATGTATTTATGTTTTTTCACTTTGTTTCCCCTCTGCTGTTCCCTCCCACTTCTCATTACATTCTCACCACCCTCCTTCTTCTACCCCTATGACCTTTCTCTACTTCCCTGCCAGTGGAAGTCCTCCTCCTCCTTATATCTGACCCTAGCTTATCAGGTGTCATCAAGGCTGGCTGCATCATCTTACTATGGAGCCTGATTCTCAGGGCATTGTTCTTCTGTCCTCAATTCCCGCTGTTTATGACAATCTTCCTGCAGGCTTCCCAGAGGTCTGAGAGTAGGGAGAATTTAATAAGGAACTACTATTTAGGGCTGGGTAATTTAAGGTCTTTCTCCCTCTTTATAATAATATTGGACTGTGTGTCTCTGTATGCAAACCAATTTGACGCAGAAGGAAGCATCTCTGTGGATCCAAGAAAATGGCACTGATCTATCAGTTGAGGGCAGAGAGCAAAATATTTTAATAACAATAGCCTGGGTTTCTTTAAAATTTCTTTAGTATGCCTTGGCACAAACTCAATTAACTGACACCCAATCACCCTAGTGGAAGACAGGTTTGGTCAAAATACATGGCCTATTGGAACTTTATCTCCCCTTATTAGGAGACTTCCTAATAAGAGAATACATACAATATTTGTCTTTCTGCATTTTAGGTACTTCACCCAGCATGATCTTTTTTTTTTATTTCTGTTTACATCAATTTGCCTGAATATATCTTCTCATTTTCTAAGCTGAATAATACTCTGTTAGGGAAATGTTCCATGTTTTCCCTGAAGGATATTGTCAGTCTTCTTCTTTATTCCTTTGAATTTTCTGGGATTTTAATCATTGTATTGAATGACAAACTATCAAGATAACTATGCTCTTTTTGCCTAGAATTCCCCCAATTTCTTCTTCTTGCTGGTGATTTGAATTGCAGTGTCCATGTGAAGCTCATCTGTTTAAATGTAGAGACCCTATTGAGGAAATGTCTGGGACATGTTAGGAGGTGTGGCCTTGTTAGATAATATAATTCCTATTGGACTTATATTATAGGTTGTGCGCTTTGAGATTGATATGCCAATGAAAGTGCCAGACAAATGGAGTCTCTGTCTCTCGGTTTCTTTCACTTTATATCTTTGGTTCTGATGGTGTCAGTTTCTCTATTTCTGAATGTCTTTCCCTAACTCTTTCTCTCTCTGTCTCTGTTAGTCTGCTTCTCTCTATATTACTTCATTTGTTTGAATAAGAAATAATTTCCATTTTGCTGAAGGACTACAACAAGATGACTGCATGCAAACATGACATCCTGGATTGTCTCTTTAAAAATATAAGCAAGCTCCAAAATAAATGCTTTTTGTTCAAAGAGTTGCCTTGGGCAGGGAGCATTTTCCCAATAAGTAATTCACTGACTGAAGAGACATCTGTACACTTGAAAATAATAATGGAATCTCTGAAAATGGGAAACTCACATGACAAGGATACATGACTTTATTAATGACCCCTTAAAGATATATGTGACACTTTTCCTGAACTAAGAGCCTTGGAAATAGGAACTGAAATTCCTGGGGGGTGTTCTTTCAGTTGCCCAGAATGAGGCATGTACGGCTGCTCAGCCTTTCTCTAAAGCCCTTTTAATAACTGGCTCCCGAAACTGTCCACATGGCCCTTTTAATAACTGGCTCCAGAAACTCTTCTGGCTTTAAACTGTTTTATGACATCATTCTACCTCTCAGGCAATCAGCGCCTGAGAGAATCTTGAGGTTTCTTTCCATGGAGATGAGTAAACAAACTTTCCTCAGTGGCCAGTATCTCTGATCCTGTGTACATATGACTTTTTATTTTGAAACCCAACTACCCTTTATCTCATCCCTTTATCCAGATCCCATACCTTTACTCCTGTTTAACTCTGTGACAATGTCAGGTAGGAAATGAAATTTTAATGTTACTTTATTTAGTTGGACAGGTTCCTAAGTACAGAAGCTTCAATATGATATGGCATTAAGGGGAATGTACCTAATGACAAGGCTCTCCTACTGTGGTCTTGGATCTGAAATTTCCTAGATTGTGACTTTGAACTGAGCAGTTAATCCTGTACTCACTAAATGTACCTTCACATTCTAATGGGTGTAATAGACTGGTAGGGTCTAGAAAATCAAGGGTTCCCTGGGTTATTGTACATGTAAGAGAAGTGAAAAGGGAAGGAAACCAGACCATTTCTGGGATGGTTTGGCTGAATCACAAAAAAGATCTGTGAGTGTGAATGGTGAACCGAGGGGCAAGATATCATATGACAGCAGGTGCTATTTCACACTAATTTTAGCAACTTCTATGAGCAGATTTGCCTTGGCTCACCTGGCTAGATTGGCAGCTGTGTTCTACACAGTGGTCTGTGGGAACCCTTTTGGTCCAGGGGTTTACAATTAAAACTGAGCCTTCATGACAAAGAAATAGGTCTATGTTATTTGCCAATGACACAAGAGAAGCTGTGTTTCCTGCTATGGTCCTCCAGACAAACTCTCTAAACATAGTGTTAGTGCCAGGACTTATTGTTCAGAGATGCCACCTGAGCTCATGGGGTCACAGGTAGCTGAGTAACCACTAGTTCACGGCTAGGATACTCTGTTACATAATGAGTTCCAGGAAACCATGCCTTACAAAGTCAAACTCTGCCCTGGTTGATATATCAATAAAAGTGACCACACAGATTGGAGTTTCTTTCTTTTGGTCTCTATCACTTTATATGTTTGTTTCTGTTGGTCTCAGACTCTCTATTTCTGAATTTGTCTCACAAGCTCTCTTTATCTCTGTCTATTTCAATCTCACTCTCTCTTCCTGTAGCTGGTGTTACAGAATGAAACTATCTCAGTTTTGGTGAAGGAATACCACAAGGTGACTGCTTGCTGACATGATATATGGATGGTCTCTGTAAATACATAAGCAATGTCCCAATTAAACACTTTTTTTTTCAAAGATTACCCTTGGTCAGGGAGCATTTTCAACAAAAATAATTCACTGACTGAGGACATATCTGTGCATTTAACAAATAATAATGGAATCTGTTATAATGTGAAACTCACAACTCAAGGATACATGACTTTATTAATGACTACTTGAAAGAAATATGTGGTGATTGCTTTAGCAGCACATATATTAAAATTGGAACAATACACACAGGGTTACCTTGTCCCTGTGCAAGGTGAAATGGAAATTTGTGAAACATTCCACATTTTTTTAGGATAAATTAAAGAAAACACAAATAGAAGAAATTGTGGTGAGAAAGAACTTAAGGAACAAAATATGAACTACAAAGGTAAGCATAACCAATACACTACAAGAGATGGAAGAAAAAATCTCAGTTGTGGAAGTTACAATGCAAGAAATCGGTGTATCTGTCAAGGAAAATGTTAAATTAAAAAAAAAATCCTGACACAGACCTTCCAAAAAATTCAAGACAACATAAAACAGCACAATCTAAGAATAATAGGAAAGAGGAAAAAAGAATATTTGCTCCTCCAAGGACCAGAAAGTATTTTCAACTACATCAATGAAGAAAATTTCCCCAACTTACAGGAGAGGCCAATAACAATAAAAGTGTTCTACAGAACACCCAATAAATTATATCTGAAAAGAAAATATTCCTGCCTCATAATAATCAAAACTGTAAGTATACAAAACAAAGAAAAAATACTCAAAGCTGTAAGGGAAAAAGGCCAAGTAACATCTAATGGCAAACCCATCAGAATCATACCTGACTTCTCAACAGGGACCAGAAGGGCCTGGAAGAATATCATGCAAGCCCTAAGAGAACACAGATGTCAGCCAAGGCTACTATACTCAGCAAAAATTCTCAGTAAACATAGACAGAGAATACAAGATATTCAATGACAAAAAAAAATTAACAATACCTAGACGTAAATCCAGCATTATAGAACACATTAGAAGGAAAAATGTAATCCAAGAAAACTAGCTACTTTCAGGAAAACACAGAATATAATTAAACTCACTACAGTAAAACAAAAAGCAACCAAACTGGAACTCAATGACAAAAATAGCAAAAGGCCCACACACACATGGAAACTGAAATTCGAAACATCTCATGTAAGGAACATAATGGCTCACATAAGAGCCTTAGAAAAAAAAGAAGCAGACACACCAAAAAGGAATAGATGGTTGGAAAGAATCAAACTCAGGGATGAAATCAATAAATTAGAAACAAATAAAACAATTCAAAGAATCAATGAAACCAAGAGCTGGTTCTTTGAGAAATTCAGCAAGCTAGACAAACCCTTAGCCAAACTAACTAAAAGGCAGAGAGAAACTTACAAAACCAATGAAATCTGAAATGAAAAGGAGGACATAACCACAGACACTGAAGAAATACAAACAATAATTAGGTCTTACTTCCAAAGTCTATATGCCAAAAAATATGAAAATTTAAATGAAATGGACAGTTTTCTTGTTTGACTCTACATGCCAAAGCTGAACCAAGACTAGGTAAACAAATTAAATAGTCCTATATCCCCTAAGGAAATAGAAGCTGTCATCAAAAGTCTACCATGCAAAAAAAGCCCAGGGTCAGATGGTTTCAGGGCCAAACTCTACCAGACCTTCAAAGAAGAGCTAACACCTGTACTCTTCAAACTATTCCACAAGGTAGAAACGGAATGAAAAGATCAAAATCATTCTATGAAGCCACAGTCACCTTGCTACCTATACCTCACAAAGACACAACAAAGAAAGAGAATATCAGGCCAATCTCCCTCATGAACTTCGATGCAAAAATGCTCAACAAAATACTTGAAAACCGAATCCAAGAACACATCAAAGACACCATCCACTTTGAAAAAGTAGGCTTCCTCCCAGGCATGCAGGGGTGGTTCAATATATGGGAATCTATCAATGTGATCCACCACATAAACAAACTGAAGGAGAAAAAACAGATGATCATCTCCTTAGATGCTGAAAAGGCATTTGACAAAGTCCAACATCCATTCATGTTTAAAGTATTGGAGAGATCAGGGATACAAGGCACATACCTGAACATAGTAAAGGCAATATATAGCAAGCCTATAGCCAACATCAAACTTAATGGAGAGAAACTTAAATCATTCCCACTGAAATCAGGGACAAGGCAAGGCTGTCCACTCTCTCCATATCTTTTCAACATTGTTTTTTAAGTCCTACCTAGAGCAATAAGACAATTGAAGGAGATCAAGGGGATACAAATTGGAAAGGAAGAAGTCAAATTATCACTATTTGCAGATGATATGATAGTGTACCTGAATGACCCCAAAAACTCTCTCAGGGAACTCCTACAGCTGATTAACACCTTCAGCAAAGTGGCTGGATACAAAATTAATTTAAAAAAAATCAGTAGCCTTCCTGTATACAAAGGACAAAAGGCCCAAGAAAGAAATTAGGGAAACAACACCCTTCACAATAACCACAAAGGACACAAAATACCTTGGTGTGAACCTAACCAAGCAAGTCAAAGACTTGTATGAAAAAAATTTCCAATCTCTGAAGAAAGAATTAGAAGAAGATATCAGAAGATGGAAAGGTCTTCCATTCTCATGAGTTGGCAGGATTAACACAGTAAAAATGGCCATCTTACCAAAAGCAATGTACAGATTCAATGCAATTCCTATCAAATTACCAACACAATTCTTCTACAGACCTGGAAAGAAAAATTCTTAACTTCCTATGGAATAAGAAGAAACACACTATTGCTAAAATAATCTTCTGCAATAAAAAGATCTTCTAGAGTTATCTCCATCTCTGATCTTAAGCTGTACAATAATAGAATAACAGTAATAAAACCTGCATGGTACTGGCATAGAAACAGAATGGAGGATCACTGGACCTGAATAGAAGACCCAGAAATAAACCCACACACTATGGATGCCTGATCTTTGACAAAGATGCCAAAACCATACACTGGAACAAAAGATAGCATCTCCAACACATGATGCTGGTCTAACTGGATACCTACATGTATAAAAATGCAAATAGATCCATAATTATCATCCTGCAAAAAACTAAAGTACAAGTGGATCAAAGACCTCAAAATAAAACAAGACACAATAAATCAGATAGAAGAAAAAGTGGTGAAGACTCTAGAAATCATTGGTGCAGAAGACAAGTTCCCGAATAGAACAAAAACAGCATAGGCTCTAAGAGCAAATATCAATAAATGGGACCTCATGAAACTGAAAAGCTTCTGTAAAGGAAAGGACACTGTCATCAAAACAAAATGAATACCTACAGATTGGGAAAGACTTTTCAGCATCCCTTTATCTGAGAGAGGGCTAATATCCAGTATATATAAAGAACTAAAACTTAAATGCAACATAACAACTAATCCAATTAAAAATGGGAAAGCAGAGCTAAACAGAGAATTTTAAGAGGAATATTGAATGAAAAAGAAACACTTAAAGAAATGCTCAATATCATTAGCCATTAGGAAAATGCAAATCAAAACAACCCTGAGAGTTCATCTTACACCCATGAGAATGGCCAAGATCAAAAACTCAAGTGACAACACATGCTGGAGAGGTTGTGGAGAAAGGGGAACCCTTCTCTACTGCTGGTGGGAATGTAAAGGTGTAGAACCACACTTGAAATCAATATGGTGCTTTCTCAGACAAGTAGGAATAACGCTTCCTCAAGATCCAGCCATACCACTCCTAGGCATATATCCAAAGGAGGTTCAAGTACACAATAAGAACCTTTGCTCAACCATGCTTGTAGCAGCCTTATTTGTAATAGCCAGAAGCTGGAAACAGCCCAGATGCCCCTCAATTGAAGAATGGATGCAGAAATTGTGGAACATCTACATAATGGACTCTTACTCAGCAATGAAAAAAAAGGAAATCATGAAATTTGAAGGTAAATGGTGGGAACTGCAAAGTATCATCCTGAGTGAGCTCCCCCAGTAGCAGAAAGACACACATGGTACATAATCACTCATATAAACATATAATACAGGATAAACCTACTAAAATCTGTACATCTAAAAAAACTAATCAAGAGAGAGGATCTTGACTAAAATGCTTAATCCCCATCCTGAAAGGTAAAGGGGATAGACATCAGGAGAAGAAGAAATCAGGAAACAAGTTAGGAACTTGCCACAGAGGGCCTCTGAAAAGCTCTGCCATGCTGACTATCAAAGCAGATGCTGAGATTTATGGCCAACTGTTGGGCAGAGGGCATGGAATCTTATGCAATAGTGGGAAATAATAAGATCTGGAGAGAAGAGGAATTCCATAAAGAGAGCAACAGCACCATAAAATTTGAATACAGGAGTCTTTCCAGAGACTCATACTCCAACCAAGTACCACACATGGAGATAACCTAAAACCACTTCACAGATGTAGCCCATGGCAGTTCAGTGTCCAAGTAGGTTACACAGTAATATACTTTACATTGTTTTTCCCATTGCTACCAGGTTCAAATTCTTACCCATGTGTCACGCTAAATTCTTTTTTCTTTCGAATATAACACTTCTAGTATGAGTTGTTCATATACTCATTGGAACATGATCAGAATCTCAGAGCCAAGTCCCTTAAAGAATATTGAGTTCATCCTTGCTGCACCCTGACACCATGCCCAAGAAGAAGCTATCTGTCCTATAGAACTTTATACTTCATCACCTTGATCGCAGTTTTCCTTATGTATTTATTTATTATGATTTGTTTAGTTTGTATCCCTTCTGTTGCCCCCTCCCTCTTCTCTTGCCAGTCCCACTCAGCCTCCTCCTTCTAGCTCTATGCCCTCTCTCTACTTCCCTATTAAGTGCTGTTATCCTCTCCCTTCTATCTGACTACTATTAGGAGACCTCCTAAGTGAATACATACCATATTTTTTTCTGCATTTTATTAACTTCACTCAGAAGGATTTTCTTGATTCTATTCATTTGCCTGAAAAATACCAAGATATCATATTCTTAGCTGAATAATAATTTGTAATGGAAATATCTCACATTTTCCCCAAAGGAGGTTGTAAGGCCTGTCCTTTGGAACTTTGAAGTAATTGGGTCTTTAAACATTGTATTGAATGACAAACTATCAGGATAACTATGTTATTTTAGCCTAGCATTCACTCTATTTTCTTCTACTTCCTGGTTATTTGGATTGCAATGTCCCCTTGAAGCTCATCTATTTACATGTTTAGTCCCCAGTGAAGAAATGTCTGGGAAGGGTTAGGAGGTATGGCCTTGTTAGATAATATAATTCCTTTAGGAGTGATAATATAGGAAGGTGTACTTAGAGGTTGATATGCCAATGAGGGTGACCAGACACCATGAAGTCTCTGTTTCTCAGTCTCTGTCACTTTATCTCTTTGTTTCTGTAGGTCTTGTTCTCTCTATTTCTCAGTCTTTCCTAATAGTATTGAGATATCATAATAGCATTGTGAAGCCATAATAACATTATGATGTCATAATAACTTTGTGATGTCATATCATTTTGATATCACAGTAATATCGTGGTGTCATAATAGCATTGCCATGTTATTAGAGCATTGTTATTTCATAATAGCTGTGATATCATAATAACTTTGTGATGTCATAATATCATTGTGATTGTCAAATTTTCTTTGTGATGTCATAAACAATCATGTTGTAATAGCATTTTGACATCAGAATAGCATTGGGATGTCATGATCAATTTTGATGTCCAAATGCCATTGTGATAGCATAAACGTATTGTGATGTCATCAGAGCATTGAGATGTTGTAATACCATTGTGAGGTTATCATAGCATTGTGAAGTCACACTGCTTTGAAGTTATCATAGTATTTGATGTCTAAATTCCATTATGATGTCATAGCACAATTTTGATGTAATACAACTATATTAATAGCCTGGTGATGTCATAATACAATTATGAAGTCATAATACCATTTTGATATCTACATAGCTTTGTGATGTCAAAATTAAATTACAATGTCATAACACAGTCATGTCTTAATATTATTGTGCTGTCATAAGAGCAATAGAGTGTTATGATGAATTTTGATGTCATAATGACATTGTGATATTAAAAATGCATTTTGATGTCATCATAGCTCTGTGGTGTCATCACAACATTCTGATTTGTTAATCACATTGTGATATCATACCATTATGATGTCATAATAGCATTGTGATGGCTTAATATTGTGATGTAAAAATTCTATTGTAATGTCATACCACAGTAATGTCATAATAGCATTGTGATGTCAGAATATCATTGTGAAGTCATACAATTTTGAAGTCATAATATAATTTTGATGTCAAAATTCCGTTGTGATGTCATGCCACAATCATGTTGTAATACCATTGTGATTTCATAATAGCATGTGATGTTATAATACCATTTTGAAGTCATAACATGATTATGATGTAATACAATTGTGATGTAAAAATTTCATTCTGATGTCCTACCACAATCATTTCTTAATAGCATTGTTCTGTCATAATATCAATGGATGTCACAATGAATTCTGATAACATAATGCCATTTTGATATCCTAATGACATTGTAATGTCATCATAGAATTGTATTGTCATCATAACCTTGTGATTTCAAATAGCATTGTCATGTCATAATAGCATTATTATGTCATATTAAAATATCATAATAGCGCTTTGATGTCATAATAGCATTGTGATGTCAAAATTTGTGATGTCATACCATAATCATGTTATAATAGCACTGTGGTGTCATAATAGCATTGGGATGCATGATAGATTATGGTGTCATGATGCCATGGTGATATCATAATAGCAGTGTGATGTCATAATAACAGTGATATGTCAGACCATTGTGATGTCATAATAGCCTTTTTAGATCTTAATGTCATTGTGATATCATAATATCCTTGTGAATTGAGCATTGTGGTGATATAATAGTATTTTTAGGTCATAATGCCATTGTGATGTCAAAGTTCTATTGTGATGTCATACTACAATTTTTTTTGAATAGCCTTGTGATGTCATCAAAGCATTGTGATGTTCTAATGCCATTGTGAAGTCATACTATCATTGTGATGTTAAAATGCTATCATAATAGCATTTTGAGGGTATAATGCCATTGTGATGTCAAAATTCCATTGTGATGACTTAATTGTCTTTTGATGTCAAAATTCCTTTGTGATGTCATAATAGAAATTTTAAGCCATTATACCATTGTGTTATCAGCATAATAGTTAGTGTTAGGGTTAGGGGTTAGGGTTAGGGTTAAGCATTTTGTATGTTGGTTTTGACATTTGTTTTGGATATCCTTTGCTTGTGCCTTTTTTTTACATGGGATGGGCAGTTTTACCTTTTAAACATATGAAATATAATTTTTGAGTTTTTAGTACTTAACTAGTCTGGTGTGTACTTTGCCAGCTGTAAGCCTCCTGTGTCTGTCTTGCATTAGGTATGACCAATATTTATCCCCATTGAAAATATCTCATGTTGAAAGGATAAGACTGATTCCAGGGCAGTGTGACATGTCAATATAGTCAGCATTTAAAAGTTTTTTGACATGGCAGATGTGCAGTTTGCATGTTTGTCTCCCAGCCTAATTTCATTTTCTTACATTGACCAATAGAACATATCTCTTAAACCAACATACCCTTTGGCACCAGTTCTTCTGTGGAAATCCCACCTTCTGAGATTGCCTGGCCTTTTTAGAGCATTGTGACATCATATTTCCTCATATAAATCTAAAATGAATGTGAAATTAAATCTTTTAAACAGTAAGGACATAACATCTATCATTATTTAAAAAAATTTACATGATAACTTTAAGAAAACTTTTGTCATTTTGAATCTTAGACTATCTCAGCAAGTGGCTAAAAAGCAGGAGTTGCCATCCTGGCTTTTATTATGTAAATTAGGCTAATCAGGGTCTCAGAGATCTGCCTGTTTCTTTTTACTTTCTGTTGGGATTAAAGGCATGTGCCTTCATCAACTTGTTCAATTTTTTTTCTCAAATAAATACAATAGTAACTCAAAGCCTTTAAATGAAAATTAAGCAGGGAGACAAGAAAATTTTAAGTTTTGGTCAGTTGTTATGTTGTAACAAGCTAAGCCAAGTTGGTTCTTTTTTGGAATTCAGTTGATGTTTTAGTGAATTGGTGGATCCTTACCAGAAAGCACTGACAACTATCTTTCAGCAGGAGAGCCTTCAATTTTAGCCATTATTAATCTAATTTTTATTAGGCAGAGTGCCCTTTCTATTGTCTGTAACTTAGTATACCATTCCGTGGTTGTTTTCCCCACTTTGTTTTGCACGTTCTTGGAGAAGTTTTCCAGAAGAGCCACCACCATTAAATAAATTGCAACCAGATCCATGACTATGACAACCAAAACAAAGCAAAAGTGGATTAAAAGACCCTCTGCCACGGTATTTTTGGTTTTGTGTTGTTTTAATTTTAGATGCAGTTTTAGGCTAAGCTCTGTCCTGAGGTCTGTGTGCCATGAGTTCCTTTCTTTCCAGACATGGCTGCTGAGTTTACCTGAGCTGAGCCAGCCACATTATAAGGAAGCCATGCTTGTGTATCCTCCTGTTAGTCTGTAGCAGCAGCCAATTTTGTTATGTTAAGACTCAGATCTGTCTACAATAGCCTTTCTTTTATCCCTGGAAGTGTTTAAGAGTATCTCTTAAAGAGACAGTAATTGATTTGGAATAATTTAGATTTTAAGTTTGGGTTACTGATCTTTGACAAAGATGCCAAAACCATACAATGGAAAAAAGATAGCATCTTCAACAAATAGTGCTGGTCTAATGGATGTCTACATGTAGAAAAATGTAAATAGATCCACACCCTGCACAAAAAAAAGTCCAAGTGGATCAAAGACCTATATAAAACCAGGCACACTAAACCATTTAGTAGAAAAAGTGGGTAAAGAGCCTGGAACTCATTGGCACAGAAGACAATTTCCTGAAAAGAACACCAAACAGCACAGACTCTAAAAGCAACAATCAATAAATGGGATCTCATGAAGCTTAAAAGCTTCTGTAAAGCAGAGGACACTTTCATCAGAACAAAACAAATGCCTATAAATTGAGAAAGTATCTTCACCAAACCTATATCTGACAGAGGACTAATATCCAGTATATATATCTCAAGAAGTAAACAATACCAAATCAAATAATCCAATTAAAAAATTGGAAACAGAGCTAAGTAGAGAATTGTTGATAGAGCAATATGGAACATTTAAAGAAATGTTCAACAGCCTTCATTATCAGGGAATTGCAAATCAAAACGTCCCTGACATTTCACCTTATACCAATCAGAATGGCCAAGATCAAAATCTCAAATGAGAACACATGCTGGAGAGGTTGTGGAGAAATGGGAACCCTCCTCCACTGCTGGTGGGAATGTAAACTTGTATAACCACTGTGGAAATCAATCTGGCATTTTCTCAGACAACTAGGAATAGCACTTCCTCAGGAACCAGCTATACTAATCACTAGGCATATATCCAAAATAGACTCAAGTATAAAATAAGAACATTTGCTCAACCATGTTTGCAACAGTTTATTTGTAAAAGCCAGAAAAAGGAAACAACCTAGATTTCCCACAACAGAGAAATGTATACAGAAATTGTGGTACATCTACACAATGGAATATTACTCAGCAATAAAAATCAAGGAAATCATGATTTTTGCAGGTAAATGGTGGGAGCTGGAAAATATCATCCTGAATGAGCTATCCCAGAAGCAGAAAGACACAAATGGTATATACTCTATCATATGGACATACGATATAGGATAAACATTAAAATTCTGTACAACTAAAGAAACTTATCAAAAGGGAGGACTCTGGCTAAATCCTCATCATAAAAGGTAAAGCAGATGGACACTGGGAAGAAGGAGAAAACAGGAATCAGGGCAGTAGTCTGACACAGAGGACCTCTGAAAGGTTCTGCCCTCCAGAATATCAAAGCAGATGCTAACACTTTTTTTGAGAGAGTGTTGGGCAGAGTCATGGAATCTTATGAAAGAAGTAGGAAACAGTAAGATTTGGAGAGGACAGGAACTCCACAAGAGAGCAAAAGAACCAAAAAATCTGAGCAAATGGGTCTTTCCTGAGACTGATACTCCAACCAAGGACCAAGGACCATGCTTGGACATAACCTAGGAACCTTGCACAGATGTATCCCATGGCAGTTCAGTGTCCAAGTGGGTTACATAGTAATAGGAACAAGGACTGTCTCTGACATGAACTGATTAGCCTTCTATTTAATCACCTCCCCATGAGGGGTGAGCATTCTAAACAGGACACAGAAGAAGAAAATGCATGCACTCATGATGAGACCTAACTGACTAGGATCAGAAGGAAGGAAAAGAATACCTTGCCTATCAGTGATCTTGGGGTGAGACATGCATGCAGAGGGGGAAAAGAGATGGATTGGGATGGGAGAAGGGAGGGAACCACAGGGGGGATACAAAGTGAATAAAGTATAATTAATTAAGAATTTTAAAAAAAAATGTAGTACAGAGCTAAACAGAGAATTCTCACTAGAGGAATTTCAAATGGCAGAGAAACTCTTAGTCATAGGGAAATGCAAATCATTTCACCTTACACCATTCAGAATGGCTAAGATCAAACACTAAAGTGGCAACACATTCTGGAGAGGTTCCCCTTTCTAAGGGAACCCTCCTCCACTGCTGGTGGGTGTGTAAACTAGTACAACCACTCTGGAAAGCAATCTGGTGCTTCCTCAGAAAACTAGGAATAGCGCTTCCTCAAAATCCATTCCTACGCATATATCCAAAAGAGGCTCAAGTACACAGTAAGGACATTTATTCAGCCATGTTTGTAGCAGCTTTATTTGTAATAGCCAGAATCTGGAAACAACACATATGCCCCTCAACTGAAGAAAGGATACAGAAACTGTGGTACATATACACTATGGAATATTAGGTCAATGGTTGGGAACTGAAAAAGATCATCCTGAGTGAGCTATTTCAGAAGCAGAAAGATACATAATGGTATATACTTACTCATATAGACATATAATATAGTATAAACCTTCTGAAATCTGTAGAGCTATAGAAACTAATCAAGAGGAAGTACTCTGCTAAAATTCTCAATCTGCATCGCAAAAGACAAAGATGATGTATGTACGAAGAAGGAGAAAATGGAAGGCTCAGAGCTTGCCACAGAGAAAGGTTTTGGGATAGAAGGAAGGAGGGAACCACCAGGGGGATACAAAGTGAAAAAAAATGTAGTAAATAAAGAATTAAAAAAAAAAGTTGTCAACATATTATTTTTATTGTTCATGTGGAAATTTCCTATAACATGTATTACACTTCTTTTCCATTGTTCCCAGGTTCAAATACTTACCCATTTTACACACTATTTTTCTAATTAAATACATCAATTGAAATATTTGTTGTGTATATGAACATTGGAATATGATCAGAGTCTCAATGCTAAATCCCTTAAAGAAAACTGAGTTCATCCTTCTGTACCCTGGCACCACCCCTAAGAAGAAGTCATCAGTACTGAAGAGTTCTATACTTCAGCACCTTGATCACAGATTTTGTATATATTCCTTTATTACAATTTGATCAATTTGTTTCCCCTCTGCTTCCCCCTCCCTCTTCAACTCCCAGTCCCACCCACTGACCTTCTACACTTAGGTCCTTTCTCTAGTTCCCTGATAGGGTAGGTCCTCCTCCCCTTTCTATCTAACCCTAACTTATCAGGTGTCATCAATGCTAGAAGCATCATCTTCCTCTGCAGTCTGATTCTCAGGTTATTGTTCCTTTTTGTCCTCAATTCCCTGTACTTATGACACTCTTCCTGCCTTTTCTACTGCAGGCTCCCCAGAGATCTCAGGAGAAGGAAAATTTCATAGGGAATTCTCATTTAGAGGTTGGTGTTTTAAGGTCTCTCTCTGCATAATATCACATGTCAAGTAATTATAACTTTATTAATGACTACTTGAAAGAAATATGTGACACTTTTCCTAAAATAAGAGCCTTGTTCACAGGCACTGTCATGTCTGGGTTGTATGCTTTCAGCTGCCAATATTGAGGCATGTAGGGCTGCTCAGCAATTCTCTCAAACAGGATGTCCACTTGGCCCTTTTAATAACTGGCTCCTGAAATTCCTGTCTTTCACCTATTGCATGACAACTTTCTCACTCTCAGCTAATCAGCACCTGAGAGAATTTTGAGGTTTCCATAGAGATGAGTAAACAAACTTTCCTCAGTGTCCAATATTTCTGATCCTGTGCACATGTGACTTTTTCTTATGAAACTCAGCAAGCCATTATCTCAACCCTTTATCCAGATCCCACAACTTTACTCTAACTGTTCACCTCTGTGACAATGTCAGGTAGGAAATGAAAATTTAATTTTACTTCATTTAATTGTACAGATTCCTAAGTAGGTAAGCTTCAAAGTAAAGTGGGATTAAGGGGAATGTACGCAATAGCAAGGTGGTCTCCTTCTGCCTTGGATCTGAAATTTCTTAGGCTGTGACTTTGAACTGAGCATTTACTGGCGTACTCACTAAATGGACCTTCACAATCTTATAAACTAGTTTGGCAGGGTCTGGAGTTCCCTGGGGTATAGATTCTGAAAGAGCAGGGAAAAGAGAAGGAAGTCAATTAATTTCGGGGCCTGGTTTGACTTAAACAAAGCAAGATCAGTGTCTGCAAAAGGAGAACTGAAGGGCAGATTATATATGACAGCTGGTGCAATTCCACACTACTGTGGGCAACCCTCTATGAGCAGGGTTGATTTGGCTGACTTGCCTGGATTGCCAGGTCTATCCTATTCAGTGATCAGTGAACATGTTTCCTGGTCCTGGTGTTTACAGTTAAAACTGGGACATCAGTACAGAGAAATCGAAATCAGTCGGTGTCATAGACCTAGGATATAAAAGTAGCTGTGTTAAGTGATGTATTCCTCCAGACAAAACCTACAAATGTACTGTTAGCATGAGGACTGCTTGTTCAGAGATGACACCTGAGCTCCTGGAGTCTGGCACAGCTGGGTAAACACTTGTTCATGGCAAGCATTCTCCCCAACATAATGAGTTCCTGAAAAGCACACATTACAAAGTTAAAGTCTTCCCTTCTTTAGTGGACTCTTTTCTTCATATTAAAAGTCATTGAAGTCCCGGAACTGATGGTTTCAGGGCAGAATTCTACCAGACCTTCAAAGAAGATCTAACACCAATACTCTTCAAACTATGCCAAAAAATAGAAACAGAAGGAACATTATCAAACTCATTCTACGAAGCCACAGTCACCTTGGTACCTAAACCTCACAAAGACCTAACTAAGAAAGAGAATTTCAGGGCAATCTCCTTATAAACTTTAATCCAAAATACTCAGCAAAATACTTGCAAACTGAATACAAGAACTCATCAAAGATATTATCCACTATGACTGAGCAAGCTTTATCACAGGTACACAGGGGTGGTTCAATATACAGAAATCCATCAATGTTATCCACCATATTAACAAATTGAAAGAAAAAAAACATGATAATCTTCTTAGATGCTGAAAAAGCATTTGACAAAATCCAACAACCATTCAGGTTTAAAGTATTGGAGAGATCAGGAATATAAGGCACATATCTAAACAGTAAAGGCAATATACAGCAATCATATAGCAAGCATCAAAATAAATGAGGAGAAACTTAAAGAAATCCCACTGAAATCAGAGACAAGCCAATGTTGCCCAATCTCTCCATATCTTTTAAACACAGTTCTGGAAGTCCTTGCTAGAGCAATAAGACAGTTGAAGGAAATCAAGGGGATGAATATTGGAAAGGAAGAAGTCAAATTATCACTGTTTTCAGATGATACAATAGTATACCTGAGTGACCCCAAAATTTTTGCCAGTGAATCCTACAGCTGATAAATACCTTCAGCAAAGTAGCCAGATACAAATTTAACTAAAAAATCAGTAGACCTCCAATATACAAAAGACAAAAAGGCCGAGAAAGAAAAGAGTCACAAAAGACATAAAGTACGTTGGTGTAACCCTAACCAAGCAAGTCAAAAACTTGTATGAAAAACATTTCACATCTCTCAAGAAAGAATTAGAAGATATCAGAAGGTGGAAAGATCTCCCATGCTCATGTTTCGGCAGGATTAATATAGTAAAAATAGACATCTTACCAAAGCAATCTACACATACAATGCAATTCCCATAAAATTACCAACACAATTCTTTACAGACCTTGAAAGAAAAATTCTCACCTTCATATGCAACAAAAAGAAACCCAGAATTGCTGAAAAAATTCTCTACAGTAAAAGATCTTCAGGAGGTATCTCCATCCCTGATCTCAAGATGTACTACAGAGCAACAATACTAAACCTGCATGGTACAGGCATAGAAACAGACTGGTGGATCAATGGAATTGACATAAATCCAAACACTTATGAACAACTGATTTTTGACAAAGATGCCAAATCCATTAAATAGAAAAAAGACAACATCTTCAACAAATGGTGCTGGTCTAAGTGGAAGTCTAAATGTAGAAAAATGCAAATAGATCCATACTTATCAACCTGCACAAAACTAAAGTCCAAGTGGGTCAAAGACCTCAACATAAGTTTAGTTTAGACACACTAAACTGCTTAGAAGAAAATTGGGGAATACCCTTGAACTCATTGGCACAGGAGACAACTTCCTGAACATAAAACCAACAGCACAGGCTCTAAGAGCAACAATCAATAAATGGGACCTCATGAAACTGAAAATCTTCTGTAAAACAAAGGATACTGTCCTCAGAACAAAACAACAGTCTACAGATTGTGAAAAGATCTTCACCAACCCTATATCTGAGAGAGGGCTAATATCCAGTATATATAAAGAACTAAAGAAGTTAAACAGCAAAAAATCAAGTAGTCCAATTTAAAAAATGGGGTACAGAGCTAAACAGAGACTTCTCTGCAGAGGAATATTGAATGGCAGAGAAACACTTAAATGCTCAACCTCATTAGCCATCAGGGAAATGCAAATCAACACAACCCTAAGATTTCACCTTACACCCATCAGAATGGCTAAGAAAAAAAAAAACTCAAGAGACAACACATGCTGGAGAGGTTGTGGAGAAAGGGGAACCCTCCTCCACTGCTGGTGGGAATGTAAACTTGTACAGCCACTCTGGAAAGCAATCTGGCACTTTCTCAGACAACTAGGAATAGTGCTTCCTCAAGATACAGCTATACCATTCCTAGGCATATATCCAAAAGATTATCAAGTACACAAAAAGGACATTTGCTCAAACATATTTGTAGCAGCCTTATCTGTAATAGCCAGAAGATGGAAACAACCCAGATGCCCCTCAGTGGAGGAATGGATGCACAAATTGTGGTATATCTACACAATGGAATATTACTCTGCAATAAAAAAACAAAGAAATCATGAAATTTGCAGGGAAATGGTGGGTTCTGGAAAAGATCATCCTGAGTTTGCTATCCCAGAAGCAGAAAGATTCACATGGTATATACTCACTCATATAAACATATAATATAATATAAACCTAGTAAAATCTGTACACCTAAAGAAACCAATCAAGAGGGAGGACCCTTGCTAAAATGCTCAATTCCTATGCAGAAAGGCAAAGAGGCTGGACATCAGAAGAAGGAGAAAAGAAGGAACAAGTCAGGAGCCTGACAGAGAAGACCTCTGAAAAGCTCTGCCCTGCAGACTATCAATGTAGATACTGAGACTTATGGGCAACCTTTGAGCAGAGTGCAGGGAATCTTAGGAAAGAATTGGGAAACAGTAAGATCTGGAAAGGACAGGAACTCTATAAGAAGAGCAACAGAACCAAAAAATCTGAGCACAGGGGTCTTTCCTGAGACTGCTACTCCAGCCAAGGACAATGCATGGAGATAACCTAAGACCACTGTACAGAGGTAGTCCTTGGCAGTTCAGTATCCAAGTGGGTTCCATTGTGATAGGAACAGGGACTGTCTCTGACATGAACTGATTGGCCTGCTCTTTAATTACCTCCCCCTGAGGTGGAAGCAGCATTACCAGGCCACCGAAGAGGACAAGGCAGCCACTCCGGATGAGACCTAATTGACTAGGATCAGAAGGAAGGAAAAGAAGTCCTCTCCTATCAGTGGACTTGTGGAGGGGCATGCATGCAAAGGGTGGAGAAAGGGAGGGATTAGGATTAGAGGAAGGGAACCAAGGGGGGGATACAAAGTGAGTAAAGTGTAATTAATCAAGAAAAATAAAATTAACAACCAAGCACACAAACTTATACCACAGCCAACAACAAAAATCAAAGTATCTAACAGCCAATGGTCATTAGTCTCTCTCAATATCAATGGACTCAATTCTCCAAAGAAAAACAAACAAACAAACAAACAAAACCAGACTAACAGAGTAGATGCATGAATAGGACCTAACAATCTGTTGCATACAAGTAACACCAAAAGCACAAAGATAGACATTACCAGCAGGTAAAGGGTTGGAGGACGGCTTTCCAAACAAATGGACCCAAGAAGCAAGCAGGACTATTTATTCTAATATCTGATAATTAGACTTTCATCCCAAATTAATTAAAAGATATGGGCAAGGACACTTCATACTCATCAAGGGGAAATTCCACCAGGAAAACATCACAATCCTGAACATCTATGCCCCAAATACAAGGGCACCCACATTTGTAAAAGAAACATTGATAAAACTAAAACCACACATAGATCACCAAACATTAATAGTGGGAGACTTCAACATCCCACTCTCAACAAAGTACAGGTTAACAAAACAGAAATTAAACAATGAAACAATGTGAACAGAGGTCATGAATAAAATGGACCTAACAGACATTTACAGAAACTTACACCCAAACACAAAATAATTTACCTTCTTCTCAGCATCTCATGGAACCTTCTTCAAAATAGACCATAGGATTTGTCTCAAAGCGAGTGTCAACAGATACAAGAAGATTGAAAAACTCCCTAGTGTCTTATCTGATCATCATGAAATAAAGCTGGACTTCAACAACAGAAATAGCAAAAGCCTACACACAAATGGAAACTAAACAACTTGCTACTAAATGACAGCTGGGTCAGGGAAGAAATAAAGAAAGAAATTAAGTCTTTCTAGAACTCAATGAAAATGAAGACACAACATACCCAAACTTGTGGGACACAATGAAAGCAGTGCTAAGAGGAAAGTTCATAGCACTAAGCACCTTCAAAAAGAAATTTGAGACAGGTAATTCAAGCAACTTAATGGCTCACCCAAATACCACAGGAAAAAATAAAAAAAAAAGAAGCATATATACCAAAAAGGAGTAGACAGCTTGAAATAATCAATCTCAGGGCTGAAATCAATCAATTAGTAACAAATAAAACAATTCAAAGAATCAATGAAACCAAGAACTGATTCTTTGAGTTAATCAACAACATAGGCAAAACCTTAGCCAAGCTAAAAAAACAAAATCAGAATTGAAAGGGGGGACATAACTATAGACACCGAGGAAATCCACGTAATCATTAAGATGTATTTCAAATGTTTATATGCCACAAAATTTGAAAATCTAAAAGAAATAGACAATTCCTTGATAAATTACATTTACCAAAGCTGAATCAAGACCATATAAATCAATTAAATAGTCCTATATCAGACTAACTCCCCTTCTTTCTTATGATTCCCTGTACTATGCCAAAGGTTTGGTCATGAGTCTTTGTTTTGAAAACACTACTAGTTAGAGTCTTTCAGATGTGCTCAGTAGACTCCTGTCATACGTTCAATGCACATCCCATCTGTCTTTCTAAATGAGGATTGATCATCTTACCCCATGTCTGCTCAATTGATTATATTTTTTAGGTGTATAGATTTCATTATGTTTATCATATCTTATAGGTCTATATAAGTGAGTATATCCCATGTTTGTATTTCTCCTTCTGGGATATTTCACTCAGAATGATCTTTTCTAGATCCCACCATTTGCCTGCAAATTTCATGATTTCCTCCTTTTTGATGGCTGAGTAGTATTCCATTGTGTAAAAATACCACAATTTCTGTACCCAAAGGATAGGAGCTCCATAAGGACCAAATATATCTGGGCACAGGGTCTTTTCTGAGACTGACATTCAACCAAGGACCAGGTATGGATATAACCTAGAACCTCCACTCAGATGTAGCCTGTGGTAGCTCAGTAACCAATTGGTTTCCCAAAGTGAGGGGAACAAGGACTATTTCTAACAGGAACTCAATGACTGGCTCTTTGGTCTTCCCCCCCCCGAAGGGAGGAGCAGTCCTGTTAGGCCACAGAGGAGGGCTTTGCAGCCAGTCCTGAAGATACCTGATAAAACAGGATCAGATGAATGGGGAGGAGGTCCCCCCCCATCAGTGGACTTGGAAAGGGGCACGGTGGAGATGAGGGAGGGAGGGAGGAAGGGACTGGGAGGGAATGAGGGATCGGGACACGGCTGGGATATAGAGTTAATAAAATGTAACTGATAAAAAAATAAAAAAATAAAAAAAATAGTCCTATATCCCCCAAGGAAAGAGAAGCAGTCATCAAAATTCTTCCATCCAAAAAAGAAAATCAAAAACAAAAAGCCCAGGACCAGATGGTTTCAATATAGAATGCTAACAGTCCTTCAAGGAAGAGCTAACTCCACTTCTCTTCAAAGTATTCCACAAAACAGAAACAGAAGGAACACTAAGAAACTCATTCTATGAATCCACAGTCACCTTGGTACCTAAACTTCACAAAAAACCAACAAAGAAAGAGAATTTCAGGCTGATCTGCCTTATGAATATTGATTCAAAAAATACTCAACAAAATACATGCAAACTGAATATAAGAACAGATCATAAATATCATCCACTATAACCAAGTAGGCTTTATCCCAGGTATGCAGGTGTGGTTCAATATACTGAAATCCATCAATGTGTTCCACCATATTAAAAAATGAAAAAAACACACACATACACACACATGATAATCTCCTTAGATGTTGAAAAAGCATTTGACAAAATCCACCAAACATTCATGTTTAAAGTATTGGAGAGATCAGGGATACAAGGCACATATCCAAAAATGGTAAATGAAATATAAAGCATGTCTACAGCCAACATCAAACTAAATGGAGAGAAACTTAAAGCAATCCCACTGAAATCAGGGAAAAGGCAAGGCTGCCCACTCTCTCCGTATGTCTTCAACATAGCTCTGGAAGTCCTTCCTGGAGCAATAAGACAATTGAAGGAGATCTAGGGATACAAATCAGAAATGAAGAAGAAAAAGTATCAGTATTTGCAGATGATATGATAGTATACCTGAGTGACCCTGAAAATTTCTACCAGGGAACTCCTACAGGTGATAAACACTTTCAGCAATGTGGCAGGATACAAAATTAACTCATGAAAATGAGTAGTCTTTCTGTATACAAAATACAAAAGGACTGATAAAGAAATTAGAAAAACAACACCCTTCACAAATGCCACAAGAGACATAAAGAACCGTTGTGTGACCCTAACCAAGCAAGTCAAAGACTTGTATGTAGAAAATTTTGAGACTCTGAAGAAAGAATTAGAAGAAGATATCTGAAGATGGAAAGGTCTCCCATGTTCATGGCTTGGCAGGATTAATATAGTAAAAAAGGCCATCTTCCCAAAAGAACTCTGCAAATTCAATGCAATTCCCATCAAAATTCCAAAACAATTCTTGAAAGAAAAATTCTCAATTTCATATGGAATAACAAGAAGCCCAGAATTGCTAAAACAATCCTTTACAATTAAATATCTTCTGGAGATATCTCCATCCCTGATCTTAAGCTGTTCTTTAGAGCAACTGTAATAAAAAACAGCATGGTACTGGCATAAAAACAGAATGGTGGATCAATGGAATGGAATGTAAGACCCAGAAATAAACCCACACACTTATGGACACCTGATCTTTGATGAAGATGATACAATGGAAAAAGATAGCATCTTCAACAAATGGTGCTGGTCTAACTTAATGTCTACAATTAGAAAAATGCAAATAGATCCATACTTATCACCTTGTACAAAACTACAGGCCAAGTGGATCAAAGACCTCAACATAAAACCTGACACATTAAATCAGTTAGAAAAAAAGAGGAGAAGAACCTTGAACTCATTGGCACAGAAGACAACTTCCTGAACAGCACAGGCTCTAATAGCAACAATCAATAAATGGGGCCTCATGAAAATGAAATGTTTCTGTAATGCAGAGGACACTGTCATCAAAACAAAATGAATACCTACAGATTGGGAAAGACTCTTCACCAAGCCTCTATGTGCCAGATGGCTAATATCCAGTATATATAAAAACTAAAGAACTTGAAAAGCAACAAATCAAGTAATCCAATTAAAAATGGAGAAGAGATCTAAACAGAGAATTCTAAATAGAGGAATATCGTATGCCAGAGAAACACTTAAAGAACTGCTCAACCTTATTAGCCATCAGGGAAATGCAAATCAAAAGGACCCTGAGATTTCACCTCAGGGTGAATTGTGAGACTTTAATATCACAATGCTATTATGATATCACAAAATTATTTTGTCATCACAATGCTACTATGACTTCACAATGCTATTTCGACATAATTGTGTTATGAAATAATAATGGATTTTTTTTAAATCAAAAAGCTATTATGACCTCACAACAGTAAGACTTCACAATGATATAAGGACATCCAATGCTATAATGACATCACAATACTATTAAGGCATCACAATGGCATAATGGTATCAAAATTCATCATGATATTTGATGCTAATATGATATCACAATCGTTAGCTGATTGGCTGAGAGGGAGATTGATGGCATGAAACAGTTGAAAGCCAGTAAGAGTTTCAGGAGTCAGTTATTAAAAGGGCCAAGTGGACAACATGCTTGAGTGAAAGGCTGAGGAGCACTACATGACTCAATCTGGGAAGCTGAAAGCACAAAATCCAGAGATGACAGTTCCTTTGTCGAAGACTCTTAGTTCAGTTAATCTGTCACATATTTCTTTCAAGTGGTCAATAGTAAAGTAATGGGTCCTTGACATATGAATTTCATATTATTTATTATTTGGTACATGTATAGATATGTCCTCAGTCAGTGAATTACTTACTGGGAAAACGCCCCCTGAGCAAGACAACTTTTTGAACAAGAAGCTTTAAATTGGGAACTTTCTCATATTTTTACAGAGACTATCCATGATGTTACATCAGCAAGCAGACAACTTGTAGTCCTCAGCAGGACTGAGAGCATTTTATACTGAACCACAAGCAGCAGGCAGAGAGGAGACTGAGTGAGACAGAAATAGAGAAACAGCTGGAGACAAATACAGAAACAGAGACTGAGACCAACAGAAACATAGATATAAAGTGACAGAGACAGAGACCCATTCTGTCTGTTCACTTACATTGGCATATCCACCTCAATGCACACCCTCCTAAAATATATCTCCAATAGGAATTATATAACAAGGCCATACCTTCCCAGACATTTCCTCACTGGGGAGTAAACATGTAAATAGATGAGTTTCAGGGGACATTTCAATTCAAATCACCAGGAAGTAGAAGAAAATGGAAGGACTTCTAGACTAAAACAATATAGTTATCCTAGTAGTTTGTCATTCAATACAATGAATACAGCCCCAGAAAATTTCAAGTTCTAAAGAACAAGACTGACATTCTCCTTTGGGGAAAATGTGGATTATTTCTATAAAGGAGTATTATTCAGCAAAGAAAATGACATCATGATATTTTAAGACAAATAGATGGAACCAGGAAAAATCATCCTGGGTAAAGTAACTAAAATACAGAAATACAAATATGGCATGTATTCACTTATTAGGAGGTCTCCTAATAGTGAAGGATAAAGTTCCAATAGACCATCTAATTGTGACCAAATCATTCTTCTACTAGGAGGATTTGGTGGGAGTGCATTGGGCTGTTGGGCCAGGGCATTGCACAGAAATTTTCAAGCAACCCAGGCTGTTGTTATTAAAATTTGTTGCTCTCTGCTCTCAACTTATTGATCATTGCCATGTCCTTGGAACAAAGAGATGTTTCATTTGGCATCAAATGGGGTTTCATACAGAGACCCACAGTCCGATATTATGCAAAGAGATACCTTAAAACACCCATATCCAAATGGGGTTTCCCTATAAAATTCTTTCTCCCCTCACAGCTCTGGGAAGCCTGCAGGAGAGGAGCCAGGAAGAGTGTCCTAAGTAGAGAAAATTGAGGGCACAAGGAGAACAATGATCTGATAATCAGGCATCAGAGGTAGCTGATGTGGTCAGACTTGATGAGACCTGATAAGCTAGGGTCAGATAAAGGACAAGGTGGACCAACCTAACAGGGAACTAGAGAAGGGTCATAGGGGTAAGAAGAAGCAGGGTGGGGTGGGACTGTTAGGAGAAGGAGAGGGGGAGGAGAGGTAAAACAAATTGAACAAAATGTAATAAATAAATATCTTATAAAAACTGTGATCAAGGTGATGAATTATAGAGCTCTTCAGTACTGATGACATCATCTTGGGGTTGGTAACAGCATGCAGCAATAATGAACTCAGTTTTCTTTAATGGACATGGCACTGAGACTTTCTGATCATGCTTCAATGTGTATATGAACAACACATTCTTCAATTCCTGTATCTTAAAGACAAAAATTTTAGTGTGACACATGGGTAGGAATTTGAACCTGGGAGCAATGGAATAGTAGTGTAATGTATAGTATATTAATTTCCCACATAATCAATAAAAATGATATGTTTTTATCTTTTACAATGAATTTTAACCTGGATAACAGATTCCACTAAAAGAGGGCAGAGTTTGACTTTGTAAGGCATTCTTTCCGGGAACTCATTATGTAGGAGAAAATCCTAGCCATGAACTAGTGGTTACCCAGTTACCTCAGACCTCATGAGCTCAGGTGATACCTCTGAACAAGCAGTTTTGGCACTAACAGTATGTTTGGAGGGTTTGTCTGTGGAACACTGCAGGAAATACTTCTTCTCTTGTGTCGTAGGCATATAACATGGAGATATTTCTCTGTCCTGAAGGACTCATTTGAACTTTAAAACAAGACAAGGAGAATCACTCACTGACCACTGAGTAGGACAGAGCTGCCAATCCAGCCAGGTCAACCAAGGTAACCATGCTCCGAGAGGGTTGGCAATTCTAGTGTGGAACAGCACCAGCTGTCAAATAGTTTATTGCTCCTCAGTTCTTCATTTAAACTCACAGAACTTTCACTGTTTGACCCAAACTGATTCCAGGAATTATCTGGTTTCCTTCTCTTTTCCCTGCTCTAAAGACTCAATACCCTAGAGAACCGCAGGCCATCCTGCCTATTATATCAATAAGAATGTGAAGGTACATTTAGTGAGTATGCCAGTAAATGCTCACTTCAAAGTCACAACCTAGGAAATTTCAGATCCAAGACCACAGTAAGAAAGCACCATTTAATTTGTACATTCCTTTTAATCCCACATCACTGTTAAACTTCCCCATTTCTTTCATTAGATTCCATGCATTCTGCTCAACAGTTGGCCATAATTCTCAGCATCTGCTTTGAGAGTCTGCAGGGCAGAGCCTTTCAGAGGCCATCTGTGGCAGCTACTAACATGTTCTCTATTTTCTCCTTCTTCTGATGTCCATTCCTCTTTGCCTTTTGGAATGGGGATTGAGCATTTTAGCCAGAGTACTCCCTCTTGATTTGTTCCTTTAGGTGTACAGATTTTAGTAGGCTTATCCTATATTATATGTCTATGAGTGTCTATGTATATGTGTATGTGTATGTGTATGTGTATGTGTATGTGTATGTCTATGTCTATGTCTATGTCTATGTCTATGTCTATGTCTATGTCTATATGAGTAAGTATATACCATGTATGTCTTTTTGCTTCTGGGATCGCTCACTTCCAAATCCCACCATTTACCTGCAAATTTCATGACTTCCTTGATTTTCATTGCTGAGTAATATTCCATTGTATAGATGTTCCTCAATTTCTGTATCCATTCTTCAATTGGGGGACATCTGGATTCTTTTCAGGTTTTGGATATTGCAAATAAAGTTACTGCAAACATGGTTGAGCAAATGTCCTTATTGTCTTCTTGAGCCTATTTTGAATATATGCTTAGGAGTGGTATAATTGGATCTTGAAGAGATGATATTCCTAGTTGTCTGATAATGTACCAGATTGATACCCAGAATGGTTGTACAAGTTTACATTCCGACCAGCAATGGAGGAAGATTCCCCTTCCCCACAACCTCTCCAGCATGTGTTGATATTTTTATCTTGGCCTTTCTGAAGGGTATAAAGAAAAATCTCAGCATTGTTTTGATTTGCATTTCCCTGATGGTTAATAATGTTGAGCATTTCTTTCTGTGTTTCTCTCCCATTTGATATTGCTTGATTGAGAATTCTCCGTTCATCTCTGTTCCCTATTTTTTAATTGGATTACTTGATTTGTTGCTTTTCAACTTTTGTTCTTTATATATAGTAGATAATAGCCCTCTGTCACATAGAGGGTTGTGAAGAGTCTTTCCCAATCTGTAGGCATTTGTTTTGTTTTGATGACAGGGTCCTTCACTTTACAGAAGCTTTTCAGTTTCACTTTTGCTTTTAGAGCCTATGCTGTTGGTGTTCTTTTCAGGAAGTTGTCTCCTGTACAAATGAGTTCAAAGCTCTTCCCCATTTTTTCTTCTAACCGATTTAATGTGTCTGGTTGTATGTTGAGATCTTTAATCAAATTGGACTGTAGTTTTGTGCAGGGTGATAACTATGGATTTATTTGCATTTTTCTACATGTAGACATCAACTTAGACCAGCACCATTTGTTGAAAATGCTATATTTTTTCCATTGTGTGTTTTTGGCATGTTTGTCAAAAAACAGGTGTCCATAGTGAATATGTTTATTTCTGGAGCTTCTATTTGGTTCCCTTGATTCACCATTCTCTTTCTATGCCAGTACTATTCAGTTCTTATTATTATTGCCCTGTAATACAACTTGAGATCAGGAATGGAGCTACCTCCCAAAGATCTTTTATTGTACAGGATTGTTTCAGCAATTCTGGGTTTCTTGTTTTTCCATATGAAGTTGAGAATTTTTCTTTCAGGTCTGTAAAGAATTATTTGGGAATTTGTTGAGAATTGCATCGAATCTGTACATTGTTTTTGTAAGATGGACATTTTATTATGTTAATCCTGCCTAGCCATGAGAATGGGAGATATTTCCAACTTCTGCTATCTTCTTCTAATTCTTTCTTTAGAATCTTGAAATTATTTTCATTAAAGACTTTGACTTGCTTGGTTAGGATCACATCAACTTACTTGACTGAATATATGAACACATGAAAAATATTATCTACTCTGACCAAGTAGGTTTCATCCTGGTATGCAGGGGTAGTTCAATGTATGGAAATCCATCACTGTGATCCACCCTCTTAACATACTGAAAAAAAATACCACCTGATAATCTCCTTAGATTCTGAAAAAGCACTTGAGAAAATCCAACATCCATTCACTTTTAAAGTATTGGAGAGATAATGGATACAAAGCACATATGTAAATAAAATAATGGCCAGGTACAGCAAACCTATAGCCAACATCAAACTAAACTGAGAGATACAACAATCCCACTGAAATATAGGACAAGGAAAGGCTGCCCACTCTTTCCATATCCCTTCAACATAGATCTAAAAGTTCTTGCTACAGCAATAAGACAATTGAAGGATATCAAGGGGAGAGAAATCAGAAAGACACACATCAAAGTATCAGTATTTTCAGATATGATAGTATACCAGAGTGACCCCCCCAAAAAAATCTACCATGGAAACATACACCTGATAAACACCTTCAGCAAAGTGGCTGGATACAATATTAACTCAAAAAAATCAGTAGCCCTTCTGTATAAAAAAGATAAAATGGTGAAGAAAGAAATTATGGAAACAAAAGGAATTCTAACAAGGCCATGCCTCCTAACCCTTTTCAGACATTTCCTCAATGCGGACTCAACATGTAAATAAATGAGCTTCTAGGGGACATTGCAGTTCACATCACTAGAAACTGGAAAAAGATGGAGGGACTTTTAAACTAAAAGAAAATAGTTATACTGATAGTTTGTCATTCAATATAGTGATTAAAGCCCATGCAACTTCTGAGGACTAAAGAAGATGACTGACAATCACTTTTGGAGAAAATGTAGAATATTTCCATAACAGAGTATTATTCAGCTAAGAAAAAGACATCATGATATTTTCAGAGAAATGAATGGAACCAGGAGAAATCATTCTAGGTGAAGTAACTAAAATGCTGAAATACAAATATGGCATGTATTGACTTATTAGGAGGTCTCCTAATAGTATTGGAGGCAATAAAGTTATAAAACGCCATCTATTGACACCAAATCAGTCTTCTATTAGCGGGATTGGATGGCAGTTAATTGAGTTGTTTGGCTAGGGTATCCTACAGAAAATTTCAAGCAAACCAGGGTGATTTTATTAAATGATAGACCAGTGCCTTCAAATGGTAGATCAGTGCCATGTTTTTCAATCCACAGAGATGATTCCTTTTTCATCAAATGGGATTGCATATAGAAACTCACAGTCTGATATTATGCAGAGAGACACCTTAAAATACCCAACACTGAATGGATTTCCCTATGAAATTCTTCCCTTCCTCAGATCTCTGGAAGACTGCAGGATCGGAGGCATTAAGAGTCATAAGTAAAGGAAATTGAGGACAGAAGAAGAACAATGTGCTGATAATCAGACCACAGAGGACAATGATGAGGCCAGCCTTGATAAAATCTGATAAGCTAGGGGTAGATAGAAAGGAGAGGAGTACCTACCATGTCGGGGAACTAGAAAAAGGTCATATTGATAGAAGAAGGAACAGTGGTAGGACTGAAAGTAGGAGTTGCAGGAAAGGGGATACACAGTAAACAAATCATTATAAATAAATACATAAGGAAAACTGTGATCAAGGTGATGAATTATAGAGCTCTTCATGGCAAATGACTTCTTCTTGGGGTTGGTGCCAGTGTCGAACATGGATGAACTTAGTTTTCTTTAAGGGACTTGGCACTGAGCCTCTTATCATGCTACAATGAATATACAAACAACACATACTTGAACTCAAGTATTTTAAAGAAAAATAACTAGTGTAGAACATGGGTTGGAAGTCACAATCATGAAATCATGATTGCATTGTGACATCATACTATCAGTGTGATATCAATATACCATTTTGATGTAATAATACCATTGTGAACTCATCATAGCTTTGTGATGCCATAATACCACTGTGAAGTCATAAAAGTATTTGATGTCATAATACTGTTGTGAAGTCCTACATTGTGATGTCATACCATTGTGATGTCATAATAAAATTGTGATATCATATCTTTGTAATATAATTATAGCATTGTGATATTATAGTACTTTTATGATGTCACAATAGCATTGTTATGTCATATTGTGAAGTCATAAAACCATTGTGATGTCATAACATTGTGATGTCATAATAGCATTGAGGTGACATACCATTATGATGTCATTATAGCATTTTGATGTCATAATACTACTGTGTTGTTATAATACCATTGAGATGTTGTCAAAACATCATTGTGATCTCATAAAACATGTGACATGATAATACTCATGTGGTGCCAGGATAGCATTGGGATGTCATATTTGCATTTTTAGGTTATATTATTATTATTGTGGTTTTATAATTCCATTGTGGTATTATACCATATAATATCATAATAGCAATGTGATGTCCTAATATCATTGTGAAGTCATAATAGCACTGACATGTCATGACATCATTGAGATGACATAACTCCATTATGATGAAATAAAACATTGTGATATCATAATACAATTGTAATAGCACAATATAATTGAGATGTCATAAAAGTGAAAGGGTTAGATTAACTTTGTAACTTGTGTGTCTTCTAAAGCCTATAGTTTTGAGTTTTAGATTCAGGTTAAGCTAAAGCCTCTTAGTACCTTTCCAGAGAATGGAGAAATGTGACCCTATCTACGAGAACAGATAGAAAAAAAGCAAGCAAGCAATGATGTTCACTCAGCAAAAAGAATGACCAGACCCTTGTCTCCAAGATAGTGTTTCTTAGCAATGAACCCAGACTTCTTCTGAGTAATTTTTGACCTCCAGCCAAGCACCTGCAGCCCTAAGCTTCAAGGATGAGCTAACCACCACACCTTAAATTGCAGCTGCATCCACACTTGGCAGGACTGGACAAACTTGAGCCCCTAAGACTAACCAATTATCTTACTTTATAGCTTCCTCATCCAATCCTAAATTGCCAAAACTGCAACTTTAAATTTCCCGCATTTTTTTCTTTTAAAAACCTAAAGGCCTTTGTCTCCCGGTGCCACTCTTTGCTAACTGGCAGGGGTGACCCCATTGTGCAATGGTTAATAAACCTCTTGCTTTTGCAACGAGTCTCTGTCTGGGGGAGTTTCTGGGAAGGGCGTGATCTTGAACTCCTGAAGAAGAAACCATCAGTCCTGAAGAGCTCTATATATCATTACCTTGATCACAGATTTTCCTATTTATTTATTTATTATTTTTTTTCACTTTGTACCTTCTCTGCTGCCCCCTTCCTCTTTTCCTTCCAGTCTCACCCACCTTCCTTCTTTACCCCTATGCAATTTCTAAAATTCTCCCGATAGTTGAGGTCTTCCTCTCCCTTCTTACTGACCATAGGTTATCAGGGCATTATCTTCCTCTGTGATCTGATTCTCAGGGCATTGTTCTCTTTGTGTCATCGGTTCTCTCTACTTTTGACATTCTTCCTGTCTCCTTTCATACAGGCTTCTGAGAGATTTGAGGGGAGAGAGAATTTCATAGGGAAATCCCATTTACAGCTGGGTGTTTTAAGGTCTTTCTCTGCATAGTATCAGACTGTGGCTTTTGTTGGTATAATGTTCTTTCGAAATGTATACACCTTACCTTTGTTCATTCAAATGCTGATTTCTCCCCCAACTCTCTTGTTTCAATCCGAATATTTCATTGTGATACTCATTCTAAGCATCCGTCTCAACTTTGTGTAAACTTTCTGTAAACTTTCAAATAAAGCAACAAGAAACTATGTTGAGCTGGGAGGAGTTAAAGGACTGGAAAGAGCAGAAGAGCTAGAGGGCAAGGTGATTCTGAAACTACCTCAAATTAAATTCTGTTTCATCATACCAAGAATCAGAAATCCGAATGGGAATCACAGCAAAAACAGGTTGTGTAACAACTAATATTGAAAGAGCATTATTATCAGCATGAACACAATTAGTAAGATTGTAATATACACATTCAGTTGAATACATATCATTGTCCTTAAAATGCCTTAGTACAAGGTTTCTAATTAGCAGTAAATAAGGAGGATTAACATACGACAAACAAAAGTATATGTGATGAATTTAGTAAAGCTACTTGCATTTCCAGAGAGAGTGCCTAAATATTCCAGCCTAGCCCCCAATTTCCATACATAGGTTTGCCAATTTTTATTTGAAGTCCTCTAAAGTACAGCACTAACACCTTTTTCAGCACTAACACCTTTTTCTAAAACAAAGGAATTTTGATTGCCTTCAAAAGAAGCCAAGTACTTAATACTCTTAATGATAGACCAGTCCAGGCCACCATTCATAATGCTCAGTCATTGTCCCAAGAGTAGATGGTGGATGTTTCTTAGATGCCTTTTGTCCATGGAACCATCAGTCTATGACAAATGCATTGATCCCCTTTCTCACAGGATAGGTAAGTCATTGGAGATGTAAGACTGTCATTTTTACAATACTGCAGATAACTCTGGAATTTGTGCAGATGTGTTAGACACTTGAAAAGATTTTGTTTTTCTTTTTTAAGCACAGGCAGCAACTACAGATAATGAACCATCAGTAAATTCCATTAAAATATTAATAGTTGGGCTAACTTTTCTTTTAAATGGAAAAAACTATAGGTTGCACCTATAAAAACTGCATTAATTTGTTTTATTTTATTTATTTATTTTTTGTGCCTCAACAGGTTGAACTATTGTCATAATAAGCTTACATATGTTAAAATGCCATATTTATCAGATCTCTGACAAGTCTGAGGGCGAATATATTTGAGTTACTCTTTGTCTACCTTTATAATATGCTCTAAAATTCATCCTATAATCTCAATTTTGGCATATTTTTCAAATGTATGGGCTAACTTTATGGTTACCTGGAGGAGGGAGGGGTTTATTTGGAGATACAAACTGAATAAAATATAACTAATAAAATTTAAAAAATAGATTTAACCTAAAAAAAATAAAAAAAAAACTAAACAAATAGATAAGTAAAACTCAATCTTGTACTCAACTATAATCTTTAGAATAACTTTAAATCAGTTCTTTTTAAACAAAAATAAAGCAAAACTTTTAATTAAACATAATTTATAAAGGGGCTAGCAAGTATTATTAATCCTATCATATTCTATTAAAACTTAACAGCAAACAATTAAGGGACAAAAGTTTTATTTAACATTAAACAGAGAATTAAATTTAGCATGTATCCCAAAGCAAAAATGGACTATGCTGGCCATACCAAATCTATAAGCCAGAAAGAAACAGCTTTCAATCATTTACATAGGTACTGGCAGCCTTACATATATATTATAGAATGGTTAACAATGATCTGACATAGTCTGCATAACCCTGGGCTAACATGGAACTGTAGGCCTTTTTCTCCTGTAAAAGAGCACAAGCAAACATTTTGCACTGAAGAATCTCCAGCCTTTTTAAATGAAGAACAATATATTTTATAGGTTTTTTTTTTAGATGATATATTGTAATAACTGCATTTTTTTATAATTGGCTTAAACAGCATGGCTTGGTTTTAGTTGGTAAAGTTATAAAATAAATAATGAGATTTTTAATTTCCCCCAAATAGTTGAGAAACTGTTTTAAGTTCTTTGTTAGACTTTCCAAATGTTACAATTTTAAAATACCTGATAAATTTTAAAGTGTTTTATACATTTTTAACTCGATTGATCCAGGATCAAACTCAGAGGTGTTGATTCAAATTGTCTCATGTCTAAAAATATCCAAGTCTACACATGAACATAGACACACAGAGACATACATAAGAAATATAGAAATTCGCCACTGTCATATTGGGTAACTAGAATACCCAAATACCAGTAATTGACCAGCCCCTACTAGACACAAGTCCAACAGATTGCAGAAGGAGTGGACCCCCTCATGGGTCCTCTCCACCCACATTGATTCTAGAAGGAGGACAGCCCCCATTCCCCTTTCCACAGCTTCAAGATTGAGAGTAGGCTTCAGCAGCACTATTATCACACACAATAGGGTCCCAGCGACCCTCTGTCCTTGTCCAAAAGGAGTAGAACCTTTAGGGGCCTTTTCCTCAGGAATTAGAGTGTCCTTCATATTCACTTGACCAGATTGGAAACACTCCAGTTTTTCCAGATTTCTTGAGCAAACCAAAACCAGAAACCAAACAGAAGCTGGCAGATAAAAACAAAAACAAAACAAAACAAAACAGAAGCAAATACAAAAAACAACCACGGTACCTGTTTTTTTAAACATTAAAAAAAATTAAACCTGTTTTTGTAATATTAAAACAAAGCATCCTCTTTAGGAGTGAAATCATAAAGCATATTTATAATTTTAAAAGTCAAAACCAGACTTTAAAATTTACTAGTGCAAACAATACAATTTTATTATTATTATTATTATTATTATTATTATTATTAATTACTATTACCATTATTATTTTGTAATTTTAATATCTCTAATTCTTTTTCCGCCTCCCACCTTCCCGATGGTGAGTGCTCTCTGTCACGAACAATTCCACATTTGGCTAAGGCTGAGGATCTGGCTTGCTTTCATGTATGTGGACCTATCTGCATTGCACACGTGGCACGCCTGGGTTGGCTACCCAGAGGCTATTTAAGCTGTGGGCTGGCTTTCCCCAGGGTCCTAGGATTGTTCAAGGTTCCTGAATAAACTGCATTGAAAAAAAAATGAACTTGTTCCCTTTCTAATTACACTTTCTCTCTGAGATTAGTAATATCCTCCTGCTGTGGTCCCATATCTCCTGTACATATGGCAGGAAAAACCACTGGGGCAAAGGGTACAGGAGCCAATCTGAATTATGAGACTTAGCAGTTTCTTCCTCTGACTCCACTTCATCCTCACTGTCTAGCTCCTAAATTATTTTCTGCTCTCAAATTACACAAGTCTGTCTGGGCTCCTTTATGAACATTTGAAATAAGCTTAGTACTACTTTTTTTTTTTTTTTTTTTTTTTTTTTTTTGCCAGTTTGGCTGCTCTAATTTCTCCAAGCTTTGGAAATTTGTTTTCCCTCACATTTCCAGATTGATGGTACCTTCAACTGGGAAACAGGGACAAATTTCATTTACAAACTAATTGGGATAAGGTCGTTTCTCCCAATTCCTTGCTTTTATTAGCTTTAACTTTAAAGTCCTCATTAACATCTCCCTTCTATTTCTCTGACCCATGATTTCTCTGCTTATCTACCTTGTCTTCCTCCTTGCAATGGGCAGTCATCACAAAGCACATTTTTTCTTAGGCATCCAGAGCTCCAATAACCATCATTTCTCATGTTTCCTTTCATTTTCAAGGCCTCTTCTTTGGGTGCCAACTGACCCATCCTTCGGGCTTGTCAAAAACTATTGTATGTGAGACTAATATTTACTAATAATTATCTTTAGTAAAGCTTGCTGTTAATCCTAAACAGCTGTATAACCAAATCACCATACAGAGACTGGGCTTATTTAGTTAACCAAGAACACAATGCTGGGCAATATTTACTCATCCTAAACCTCCATGCCCTCATAGTTTCCTTACATTTGGATTTTACCCGTTATATTTGCTTTTTGTGAAATATTATGTCCAGTCCACCTCAGCGTAGTTCCCAGATCTGTCCTCCATTTCTCTCCCCAAACTCTCTCACTCTTTTCTCGCATTCATTTCCTGTCCTCTGGCTCCTCCCTTTGTACAACATTGTGGCTAGTTTTATTTTGGCCTCTTTATCACAATGCAATATCCAGATTAAAACCAGAGAGTGGGGGTTGGGGAAAAAAATCAGTATTTGAATGAACAAAGATAAGGTGTATAATATTTCAAAAGAACATTATACCAACATTTCCCCCTTCAAGTCTGATAAAAGGCTCCTTTTCTTTCCATACAATAATAATTATGAAAACTGTTAGGTAAAATCTACATGTACAATGTCCAGTACATATGTATTTAGCAACTTAGGAGAAAGTTATCTAATTATCCTATCTATCTTGACAAGTTAAAAGTTCTATATCTAAAATTTACTTTTATCCTTATTGGTATTACCTATATGAAAGGTTTTCTTAACTTCTAAAAAACTCAAGCTTAATTGTGGTACTATAACTATTTAATCTTCAACTCTAAATCAGAGACTTGAGAAGGAAATAAAATTAGCTATTAGATTAAATAGGAAACGCATGTGAGCAGCTTCCAAAAAAACAAAAAAATGATCAGTATGGTTTGCTGCCTGAATAGTTACACAAAACTCTTTATAACATTGGATCATCATCCTCAGCCTTCAGGCTGAAAATATTTGAAAGACATACATGTGAAGCAGAAACTAGTTAGGACTTGCCTACCCTGTCTTGGAGAGTATGACAGTCGACTTGTCCTTCATATAAGTTTGTCAATTTTTGTCAGAAGTTGTCTGTTGTGAAGTGGTGGTATTTTCTTTACCTGAGTGGCTTGTTTGCCACATTTGAAGCCATATCCATATGGAGGTTCTTTGATGTTCATTATCTTCTTTCAGATAGATGGGGTTTTGCCAGAAAATGACTTCTCTCATCATCAAGGATCTTTAAAATAATAAAGACTTTTAAATGCCATATTCTATAGGTCTCTGAAGTTTTTGAAGACTACCTAACTTTATGTAATTAATCTACAAAATCATATCTGTTAAACCTAGGAGGTATACCCCTGTGATAAAGTAGACTAGTGTCTAACATGACTATGAGTTGAATAACTTGCAATTAACTTGTATCACCTAATACCCTAAACAGTTTTTAATAGCAGTTTAAAAATATTAGATGTAGATAGGTCCACATACATGGAAGCAAGCCAGATCCTGGGCCTTAGCCAAATGTGGAGTTGTTCCTGACAGAGAGCATTCACCATCGGGAAGGTGGAAGGCGGAAACCAGCTCCATCTTTAAGGCATAGCATTCTGCAGCTCTCTACAGTTCCCCCTTTTTCTTTTAGACGCATCAGGCAAGAGTAGAGGTCTGATCTCTGATATTAGAAATAAATTGGGACTTTGTACAGATGTTCATTTAGGTGTCATCCACCCAAAGAGCATCGGACCCGTCCGATACCTTTTTCTCAGAGGCGGGACCTGGGGCATCAACCCGCATGCAATCAGACATGCTCTTCTCTGGGTCCAAAGCGGCTGACCCTGAGTGCAGTGCTTAGCCTCACATCCTGAGCGTATCATTTTAGCTTTGTATGGTATCCAACCATGCTTGGGGAGAATGTCTTGCTTCAATGGCTGTAAAGGCCTGAATGATCATGGCTGCATCACACTGTTGTGAGACTCTAATCTTGCATATATACCACAGGCAAACCAAGGAGACCAACACCCGAAGGCCTGCTAACACTCCCATGCCCGCCCATTCCTTCAGATGATTCATGGCTGCAGCAATCCATGTTGATAATCCTGTGGCTAGTCCTGCGTCCACTCTGGTAGAATTTACTGTGACAATGGCCACTCTCAGCTGCTCCATCGTAGTATCGAATTCTCCAGTCCAATTACCTAAAATATTGGTAGACAATTGTTTAGACAGATTTGCAGCGCAGGAAAAATTCTCATGTTGTATGCTAGTGACACAAAGTCCAGCATACTTTCATTGACAGCCAGGTTGAGCGATTTGCCATAGGGTATCAATTTGCTCCTGCAAGAGGTCAATCCTCTGATTGAACACCATCAAGCTTCCTTTTAGTTGAGCATTAATTCCTTTATGTACAACTAAGGCATGAGCTACATTGGCTAAATGATTATTCAGGGTCTGAGCAGTCTGCCCAGTATGACTCATGGCTAATGCCCTGGTGGTAGCTCCAACAGCCGTCAATGAGATGGTAGTAACAATGGTGGCTGTAGTTCCAAGATCCCTTTTCTGTCTGAAGAGAGTCATAGCGTGAGGGGCATCCATGGGCATAGGCACCCAGTGAGGCATGCGAGTAACCAGGGCATACCTAACTTTACTAGCATTGGGGTTTAAAAAAAAGCGAGTATCATTACCACAATTACTTGGCTCTATCTGGCTAATAATGAATAAAAATGGGGGATATAGACAAACAGGTGTGGGCTTATAGGAAATATTATGAGAAGCCTTAACCCCTCGTTGGAACATCCTGCGTCAGTTCTAGAACTAGCAGTGGTGGTGTCTGAGGTCTGAGTAGGTTCAGAAGACCATTGCCCCCAGGGGCGAGACGTGCTACATGCCAATTGACTAACTCCATGTTTTCCTCCAATTTTGAAAGTCATTTAAGGTTCTTAAATTATTTTTTCCCTTTTTTTCTTAAATTTTTCATCAATTACACTTTATTCATTCTGCATCCCCCTATAAGCCCCTCCCTCCTCCCATCCCAATCCCACCCTCCCTCCTCCCTCTGCTTGCATGCCACTCCCCAAGTCCACTAATAGGGGAGGTTCTCCTCTCCTTTCTGATCTTAGTCTGTCAGTTCACATCAAAAGTGGCTGTATTGTCCTGTACTGTGGCCTGGTAAGGCTGCACCCTCCCCCCAGAGGATCAAAGAGCAGGCCAATCAGATTATGTCAGAGGCAGTCCCTCTTCACATTACTATGTAACCCAATTGGACTCTGAACTGCCCTGGGCTACATCTGTGCAGGGGTTCTAGGTTATCTCCATGAATAGTCCTTGGTTGGAGTATGAGTCACTGGGAAGTTCCCTATGTTCAAATTTTCTTGTTCTGTTGCTCTCCTTGTGGAGACCCTGTCCTCTCCAGCTCTTACTATTTCCCAGTTCTTACCTAAAATTCCGTTCACTCTGCCCAACAGTTGCCCATCAGGCTCAGCATCTGCTTTGATAGTCTGAAGGGCAGAGGCTTTCAGAGGCCCTCTGTCTGCATTGCCCCCGTGGCACGCCTGGGTTGGCTACCCAGAGGCTATTTAAGCTGTGGGCTGGCTTTCCCCGGGGTTCGAGGATTGTTCAATGTTCCTGAATAAACTGCATTGAAAAAAAAAAAAAAAAAAAAAAACTGACATGGGCATCCAGCAACAAAGGGACGCTTAAGCAAAATGGGGCATATATACAATGGAATTTTTCTCATCCATTAAAAAATTAGCAAAGCTATGTCATTTGTAAGAAAATGGTTACAACTAGTAATAACTGTAGTAAATTAATTAAGCCAATCTGAAGAAAACCCCAAATATCAGATGGTTTATTTCATTTGTGGTTCCCAGATTTTATATAGAGACATTAAAGCATGTATTCATATATGACATGGAAGGAGATACAAAACAGTCTAAAGAGAAAACACTAACAGGAGGGGAAACTGTGGGGAAGGCAAAGCAGGGCAGCCCTGGGCACATATGTTTAACACGGAACATATACTTGCAGTAAAACTTTAAAGCTAAATAAACTTTCTAAAAAAAAAAAATATTAGATGTAACCTTGAATTTGTATCAATATACTAAAGGTTATACCAATGTAACAAATATTGGCTTATTTTGGCATCAATATATAAAATTCTTTACCAATGAGTTTAAAATAACCTAATTTGAGAATAACAAATAAAACCCTAAATTGAGTAGATTCAATAATCTACCTTTTTTTCTATTTCTATAAGATATCCCTGTATATTCCTTGTTTTACTTAGAATAAGACCACTAATAAACATCTCCCAATGACAATAAAATTTCATAGCATAGGAAACAACCAAAAACATACCCAACACCCTTTAAGGAAAATTGGATGCCATTCTCTTGGATTTCTTCTAGCTGACCTTTTGGACATGTAGAAATCCTGTAGGGGGCCCAAATAAAATTGGGAAAATGGTTAATTAAGCAAGCGATAAGATTTGTGGTCTAGTCTTTGAATGTTGAGTAATTTCAGGCTTAATAAAAGTCCTGTTTGGAACAGTCTAAAGTGCTGCACCAATTAAAATTGGGTGCTTCCTTCAAAGTTCTTTTGGGAGCAAGCTTTGTTGAGAAACAGCAGTTGAAGTAATTCAGGCAGAACAGGCAGAATGCTGGAACATGTAAGATGCTGGAACAGATGTGTCAATGTGTCAGCATGCTGAAGAATGATTCTCTCAGGTTTGATCCAGCATCTCTGGTGTCCAGTTCTTTGGTTTTGCAAACATATAATTTCTCACAAGCATTATAGAGTTCTAAAATTATGAATGCATGAGATGTACAGGATGAAACTAAACTGTAAGCCAATTTAATCTATATCAATTAAAAAATAGCATAATACATTTTGAGGATATTATAGCCTAGGATTTATTGGTCAAGCATTATTGAAGTTTTAGCTGGAGACACATTTTTATGTCTCAATCAGTTTTAGAATTTTTACCATGTAAAGGGTTTAGCAATATAAGTTACTATTTTTATTTAATATACAATCATTATCATACTGAAATCAAAACAAGGTTTCTATAGATCACAATAACTTTTGGGCTCTTGCATGCCTGTTGTATTAGGTCAAGTTGCTACCTATGGCAGGATAAACATTGTAAAAATGGTTAACATACCAAAAGCAATCTATAGATTCAATGCAATTCCTATTAAATTACCAACACATTTTTTTACAGAAAAATTGAAAGAAAAATTCTAACCTTCATACAGAAAAACAAGAAGCCCAGAACTGCTAAAACAATTCTCTTTAATAAAAGATCTTCTGGAGATATCTCCATCCTTTATCTCAAGCTGTACTGTAGAGCAACAGTAATTAAAGCTGCATGGTACTGGCAAAGGAAAGGAATGGTGGGTCAAAGGAACTGAAGAGAAAACCCAGAAATTAACCCAAAAACTTAGGAACACCTGAGTTTTGACAAATATGCCAAAACCATACAATGGAAAACAGATAGCATCTTCAGCAAATGGTGCTGGTCTAACTGGATGTCTACATGTAGAAAAATGCAAATAGATCCATACTCATCAGCCTGCAGAAAACTAAAGTTCAAGTGGATCAAATATCTCAACATAAAACTCGACACATTAAATTGGGTAGAAGAATTGTTACTGCCATCTAATTGGCGGCTGTTGGAGCTACCACCGGGGCATTAGCCATGAGTCATACTGGGCAGACTACTCAGACACTGAATAATCTTTTAGCCAATGTAGCTCATGCCTTAGTTGTACAAAAAGGAATTAATGCTCAACTAAAAGGAAGCTTGATGATGTTCATTCAGAGGACTGACCTCGTGCAGGAGCAAATTGATACCCTATGGCAAATCGCTCAACTTAGCTGTCAATGAAAATATGCTGGACTTTCAGTCACTAGCATATAACATGAGAATTTTTCCTGTGTTGCAAATCTGTCTAAACAATTGTCTACCTATATTTTAGGTAATTGGACTGGAGAATTCGATACTACGATGGAGCAGCTGAGAGTGGCCATTGTCACAGTAAATTCTACCAGAGTGGACACAGGACTAGCCACAGGATTATCATCATGGATTGCTGCAGCCATGAATCATCTGAAGGAATGGGCAGGCATGGGAGCGTTAGCAGGCCTTCTGGTGCTGGTCTCCTTGGTTTGCCTGTGGTATATATGCAAGATTAGAGTCTCACTACAGTGTGATGCAGCCATGATCATTCAGGCCTTTACAGCCATTGAAGCAGGACATTCTCCCCAAGCATGGTTGGATACCATAAAAAGCTACGCTCAGGATGCGAGGCTAAGCACTGCACTCAGGGTCAGCCGCTTTGGACCCAGAGAAGAGCATGTCTGATTGCATGCGGGTTGATGCCCCAGGTCCCGCCTCTGAGAAAAAGGTATAGGTCGGGTCTGATGCTCTTTGGGTGGATGACACCTAAATGAACATCGGTACAAAGTCCCAATTTATTTCTAATATCAGAGATCAGACCTCTACTCTTGCCTGATGCGTCTAAAACAAAAAGGGGAACTGTTGAGAGCTGCGGAATGCTGTGCCTTAAAGATGGAGCCTTCCACCTTCCCGATGGTGAGGGCTCTCTGTCAGGGACAAGTCCACATTTGGCTAAGGCTGAGGATCTGGCTTGCTTCCATGTATGTGGACCTATCTGCATTGCCCACGTGGCACGCTGGGGTTGGCTACCCAGAGGCTATTTAAGCTGTGGGCTGGCTTTCCCCAGGGTCAGATGATTGTTCAAGGTTCCTGAATAAACTGCATTGAAAAAAAAATTGGGTAGAAGAAAAAGTGGAGAAGAGACCTGAACTCAATGGCACAGCAGACAACTTCCTGAACATAACTCCAACAGCACAGGCTCTAAGAGCAACAATTAATAAATGGGACCTCATGAAATTGCAAAATTTCTGTAAGCAAAGTACACTGTCATCGAAACAAAACAAATGCCTACAGATAACGAAGGAATCTTCACCAAGCCTTTATGTAACAGAGGGCTAATATCCAGTATATATGAAGACATAAAGAAGTTAAAAAGCAACTAATCAAATAATCCAATTAAAAATGGAGAAGACAGCTACACAGAGAATACTCAATAGAAGAAAATGGAATGGCAGAGAAACACTTAAAGAAATACTAAACCTCATTAGCCATCAGGGAAATGCAAATCAAAACGAACCTAAGATTTTACCTTAAACACATCAGAATGAGCTAAGATCAAAAACTCAAGAGGTTGTGGAGAAAGGGGAACCCTCCTCCACTGCTGGTGGGAAACTAAACTTGTAGAACCACTCTGGAAATTAATCTGGTGATTTGTCAGAATACTAGGAATAGCACTTTCTCAATTCCAATTATACCATGCCTAGACATATATCAAACAGAAGCTCAAGTACACAATAAAGACATTGGTCCAGCCATTTGTCACAGCTTTATTTGTAATAGCCAGAATCTTGGAAACAACCCAGATGCACACCCAACTGAAGAATGGATACAGAAGTTGTAGTATATCTACACAGTGAAATATTACTCAGTAATAAAAAACAAGGTAATCATGAAATTTGGAGATAAATGGTGGAAACTGGAAATGAGCTATCACAGAAGCAGAAAGACACACAAGGTATATTTTCACTCATATAGATATATAATGTAGAATAAACCTACAAAAAGCTGTACACTTAAAGAAATTACTCAAGAGGGAGTACTCTGGCTAAAACGCTCAATCACCATCCCAAAAGGCAAAGAGGATAGACATCAGAAGAAAGAGAAAACAGGGAACAAGTTAGGAGCCTGCCACAGAGGGCCTATGAAAGGCTATGCCCTGTAGACTATCAAAGCAGATCCTGAGATTTATGGGCAACTGTTGGGCAGAGTGCATGGAATCTAATGAAAGAAGTGGGAAATAGTAAGATCTGGAGAGGACAGGAGCTCCACAAGGAGAACAACAGAACAAAAAAAAAAATATGAGTACAGAGGTCTTTCCTGAGACTCATACTCTATGAGTACGAGATAACATAGAACCCCTGCACAGATGTAGCTCATGGCAGTAGAGTGTCTAAGGGAGTTCCATAGTCTTAGGGACAAGGATTGCCTCTGACATAAACTGGATTGACTGCTTTTTGAAACACCATACCCTGGTGGGAGAGCAGCCTTAACAGGCCAGAGAAGAAGACCATGCAGCCACTCCCAATGAGGTCTGATAGACCAGGATCAGAAGGAAGTAGAGGAAGTACTACCGTATCAGTAGACTTGGGGAGGTGCTTTCACGGACAAGGGAGATAGATGTTGGGATTGGCAAGAAGAAGAAATGGTTTATTGGGGAATACAAGGTGAATAAATTGTAAATAATAGAAATTAAAATTAAATAATATTAAAAAATATAATTCCTTTTAATGTTATGTTATAGGAGATTGTGCTTTGCGGTTGATATGCCAATGAAAATAACCAAACAGGATGGAGTCTCTGTCGCTTGGTCTCTGTCAATTTATATCTTTGTTTCTTCCTGGCTTGGTCTTAATATTTCTGAATCTTTTTCTCTGGCTTTTTCACTCTCTTGCACTCTCTGTCACCCTCTCTCTTTGTACCACTTGTGGTTCAGTATGAAAATCTCTAACTTCTGTTGACAGACTACAAGAAGATGCCTGCTTGCCAGTGTGACATCCTGGATGGTCTCTGTAAATATATATGCAAGGTCCAAATTAAATACTTTTTGTTCAAAGAGTTATCATGGTCAGAGTGCATTTTCACAGTAAGTAATTCCCTGAGTTTAGACATATCTGTACATTTAGCAAATAATAATGGAATCTGTGATAATGTGAAAGTCACTTGTCAAACACACATGACTTTATTTAAGACCACTTGAAAGAAATATGTGACTCTTTTCCTGAACTAAGAGTATTGGACATAAGAAAAGTCATCTCTGGGTTGTGTACTTTCATCTGGAAAGATTGAGGCATGTAGGGCTGCTCAGCCTTTCTCTCAAGCTTGTTGTCCTCTTGGCTCTTTTAACAATTGGCTCCTGAAACTTACTGGCTCTCACCTGTTGCATGACATCATTCTCCCTCTCAGCCAATCAGCACCTGAGAGAATCTTGAGGTTTCAATGAACATGAGTAAACATACTTTCCTCAGTGTCCAGTACCTCTGATCCTGTGTACATGTGACTTTTTTTCTTGTGAAACCCAACAAGTCTTTATCTCATCCCTTTATCTAGATCCCACAATTTTACTCATGCTTACCTCTGTGACAATATCAGGCAGGAAATGAAACCTTAATGCTTATTAATTGTACAGCTTTGTAAGTAGAGATGTTTCAAAGTGATGTGGGATTAAGGGGAATGGACTGAGTAAGGTGCTCTCTTACTGTGGTCTTGAATCTGAAATTTCCTAGGTTGTGACTGAACTGAGCATTTACTCTTGTACTCACTAAACGTACCTTCACATTCTTATTGATATAATAGCCAGGCTTGGCCTAGGGTTTCCTGTGGAATTGATTCTTTAAGAACAGTGAAATGGAAGGAAACCAGATAATTCCTGGGACTAATTTGGCTGAAACAGAGAAAGATATGTGCGTTTAAAAGGAGAACTGAGGGGAAGTAAGCTATTTGATAGCTAGTTCTGATCAACACTAGTGTTGCCAACCATCTATGAGCAGGGTTGCCTTGGCTGACCTTGCTGGATTGGCAGCTCGGTTCTACTCAGTGGTCATTAAGCAATTCTCCTTGTCTTGGTTTACAGTTCAAACTAGTTTTTCAGGAGAGTCCCTGTTATATGCTTAGGACAGAAGAACAAAAGAGTTTCCTGCAGTGGTCCTCCAGGCAAACCCTCCAAATATAATTTTAGTGACAGGACTGGTTGTTTAGAGGTGCCAACTGAGCTCATGAGGTCTGAGATAGCTGGGTAACCACTAGTTAAAGACTAGGATTCTCTGCTACATAATGAGTTCCTAGAAAGAATGCCTTAAAAAGTCATATTCTGGGGGCTGTAGAGATGGCTCCATGGTTAAGAGCACTGTCTGCTCTTCCAGATATCCTGAGTTCAACTCCTGGCAAACACATGGTGGCTCATAACCATCTAGAATGTGATCTGATGTCCTCTTCTGGCCTGCAGGTGTACCTGCAAAGAGAGTACTTACACATAAAATAAGTAAAAAGTCATATTCTGCCCTCCTTTACTGGAATCTATTCTCCAGGTTAATAGTCATTGTAAAATGTGCCAACATATCAGTTTTATTCATTATGTGGAAATTTCATATAATATACATTACATTCCTTTTCCATTTTCCTGAGATTCCAATTCCTACCCATGTGTCACAGTATATTTTTTTCTTTAAAATACATCAATTGAAGTATGTGTTGTTCAGCTACTCATTGAAACACAATCAGAGTCTCAGTGCCAAGTCCCTTAAAGAACACTAAGTTCATCCTTGCTGCATGCTGGCACCACCCCCAAGAAAAAGCCATCTGTCCTGAAGAGCTCTGTACTTCATCACCTTGATAATAGTTTTTCTTATATATTTATTTATTACATATTGTTCAATTTATATCCCTTATTCTGCCCCCTCTCCTTCACCTTGCACTCCCTCCCAAACTCCTCCTTCTACCCCGATGACTTTTCTCTAGTTACCTGATGGGGGAGGTCTCCAAGTCCTTCTATCTGACCTAGGTTTTAGGTCCTCAAGACTGGCTGCTTCAGTTACCTTTGAGGTCTGATTTTCAGGGCATTGTTCTCCTTTTTTCCAAAATTCTGTTTAGTTATGACACACTTCCTGCCTCATCTCCTGCAGCCTCCTAGAGCTCTGAGAGAAGGGAGAGTTTCATAGGGAAATCCCATTTAGAGCTGGGTGTTTTAAGGTCTCTCTGTGTGTAATATTAGACTGTGGGTCTCTGTATACAATCCCATTTGATGCAAAAGGAAGCATTTCTGTGGATCCAAGAACATGGCAATGATCAGTCAGTTGGGGGCAGATAGCAACATATTTTAATAACAACAGCATGGGTTACTTGATAATTTTTATATGATGCCCAACCCAACAGCTCAATTCACTGCCAGCTAATCCCTCTAGGGGAAGACTGGTTTGACAATAGTTGGCCAATTGGATCTTAATCCCCCACTATTAGGAGACTCCTAATAAGTGAATACATAACATATTTGTCTTTTCACATTTTAGTTACTTCACCCAGAATATTTTTTCCTGGTTCCATCTACATGCCTGAAAATATCCTGATGTCATTTTCTTTGCTGAATAATAATCCATTACGGAAATATTCCACATTTTCCCCAAAGGGGAAACAGGATTGTCAGTCCTGTTCTTTAGAACTTGGAATTTGATGAGACCTTAATCACTGTATTAAATGACAAATTATCAGGATAATTATATTCTTTTAGCCTAGAAGTCCCTCCATCTTCTTCCACTTCCTGGTGATTTGAATTGAATTGAAGTTCATCTATTTACATGTTGAGTCTCCAAGTGAGGAAAAGTCTGGAAAGTTTTCAGAGGTATGGCCTTGTTAGATAATGTATTTCTTATTGGAGATATATTGTAAGAGGGTGTGCTTTGAGGTTGATATGCCAATCAAAGTGACCAGACAGAATGGAGTCTCTGTTTCTCTGTTCCTTTTTATATTTTTTTTTCTGTAGGTCTCAGTCTCTCTATTTCTGAATCATCTCTCTAGCTTTTTCTCTCTCTGTCTCTCTCTGTCTCTTTCAGTCTCCCTCTTTCTGCCTTCTGCTTGTGGTTCAGTATGAAAAGCTCTCAGTTCTGCTGAAGGACTACAAAAAGTTGTCTGCTTTCTGATGTCATATCATGCATTGTCTATGTAAAAATATAAGCAAGGTCCCAATTAAACACTTTTTTTTAGAAAAAGTTTCATTGCCAGGGGGTGTTTTCACAGAAAGTAATTCACTGAATAAAGACATATCTGTGCATTTAATAAATAATATTAGAATCTGTGATAATATTAAAGTCACAGGTCAAGGACACTGGACCTTATTAATGAATACTTGAAAGAAATATGTGACAGATTAACAGAACTAAGACGTGGACACAGGAACTTGTCATGTCTGGGTTGTGTGCTTTCAGGTGTCCAGATTGAAGCATGTAGGGCTACTCAGCATTTCTCTCAAGCAGGCTGTGCACTTGCCCCTTTAATAACTAGCTGTGGAAACTCTTATTGGCTTTCACCTGATTCATGACATCATTCTCCCTCTCAGCAACCAGCACCTAACCATTGTGATATCATAATTGCATTGGGATGTCATGATGAATGTTGATGTCATGATGCCATTGTCATATCATAAAAGCATTTTGATATTATCATAGCATTGCATGTCCTAATATCATTGAGAAATTTTACTATTGTGAAGTTGTAATAGCTTTTTATTTTAAAATTCCATTGTGATGCCACAGCACAATGACCTCAAAATACCATTGCGAAGTCATAATAGTAATGTGATGTCATAATACCACTGTGAAATATTAATACCTTGGGATGTCATAATATTGTAATGTCACAATAGCACTCTGATGTCAAAATACCTTTGTGATATCATAATAGCATTGTGAGTTCCTATTATTTTGATGTCTTAATAGCATTGAGATATAACAATAGCATTTTGATGTCATAAGAGCATTGTAATGTCATAAAAGCATTGAGATTTATTAATCTCATTGGAAAGTCATACTGTTATGAAGTTATAATAGAATTGTAATGTCATAATTCCATTGCTATAACATAACACATTCAAGTCGTAAGAGCATTGAAATGTCATCATAGCGTTGTGATGTCCTAATATCATTGTAAAATTATAATACCATTGTGATGTCATAAACTTGTGATGTCATAATACCTTTGTGATGATGAAATAGCATTGTGATTCAATATAATTACAATGTCATAATAGCATTGAGATATCATCATAGCATTGTGAAGCCCTAATAGCATTGTGGTGTCTTAATACCATTGCTATGTCATATCATTGTAATGTCATGCTCACATTGGAATGCCATAATATCATTGTGATTGTGAAAATTCCTTTGTGATGACATAAAACAATCATGTCATAATAACATTTTGATGTCAGAATAGCATTGAGATGTCATGGTGAATTTTGATGTCATAATGCCATTGTGATAGCATAGTTACATTGTGATGTCATCAGAATATTGTGCTGTCATGACATCATTGTGATATCATCATAGCATTGTGAAGCCATAAAATTGTGAAGTCATAATAGCATTTGATATCAAAATCCTGGTGTGATATCCTAGCACAATCTTGTTGTACTTCCACTGTATTAATAGCATGGTGATGTCATAATAACATTTTGAAGTCATAATACCATTGTGATGTCATAATACTATTGTGATGTCATAATAACTGTGTGAGTCATCATAGAATTGTGATACCCTGCCATTGTGAAGTCATAATAGCATTTTGGAGTCAAAACTCCATTGTGATGGCCTAGCAAAATCTTTTTGTAATTGCACTATATTAATAGCATTGTGATGCCATAATACAATTGTGATGTCATATCATTGATATCATCAAAGCATTTAGATGACATACCTTGTGATGTCATAATAATTTTTTGAAGTCATAATATCATTGTGATGTCATAATATAATTGTGATATCAAAATTCCATTGTGATGTCATACCACAATCATGTTGTAATAGCATTGTGATATCAAAATAGCATTGTGATGTCTTAATATCATTGTGATATCATATCATTGTGAAGTCATAATATCATTGTGAATTCAAAATTCTATTGTGATATCATACCACAATCTTGTCTTAATAGCATTGTGATGTCATAAAAGCATAGGGATGTCATGATGCCATTATGATATCATGATAGTATTGTGAAGTCATAGCACCATTGATAGCATTAGAGAATTGTGATGTTATTAAAACATTATGATGTTATAATAACATTGTGATATCATAAAAGCTTTTTGAAGTCATCATAGCATTCTGATATCCTAATACATTTGTGATGTCATAGTAACATTGTGATGTCATAATACCATTGTAATAGCATCCTATCATTGTGATGTCCTAATACCATTTTTATGTCATCTGCTTGTGAAGTCATAATAAAATTTTGATCTCATAACAGCATTGTAATGTTGTGAAAACAAGGTTATATCATAATATCTTTGAGATGTCATGATGAATTTTGATGTCAAAATGCCATTGTAATAATGTCATTGTAATTTCATAATAGAATTGTGATGTCATAACACCATTATGATAGCATAATAGCATTGTGAATCCATCATAGCATTGTGATGTCATAATAATATTATGACTTCAAAATAACATTGTGAAATCATAATACAATAGGAATGTCATAATATTGTGATATCATAATACCTTTGTAATTTCTTATTAGCATTGTGATTTCATATCATTGTGATGCCCTAATAGCATTGAGATATCATAATATCATTTTGAATTAATCAAATCATTGTGATTGCATCATAGCATTGTGAACTCATAACATCATTGTTAAATCATAAGGGCATTATGATGTTGTATCATTTTGATGTCATAATTTCATTGTGATGTCAGAATAAAATTGTTATGTCATAATACTCTTTTGAGGTCATAATAGCATTGTGATGTCATAATAGCATTGTGATGTGATACTTTTGTAAATTCATCACATCATTGTAATGTCATAATAACTGTGATAACATCATAGAATTGTGATGTAGCATTGGGATGTTATAGCATTGTGGTGTCAACATTGTATTGTGATGTTATTATATTATATTGAGGTCATAAACACATTGTGATGTCATCAGAGCATATTGATGTCATCATATCATTGTGATATTATATCATAATAACATTGTGATATCATAATAGCATTATGAAGTCATAACACCACTGTGCTGTCATAATAGCAATGTGCTGTCAAGATACTGAGATGTCATACAATTGCAAGTCATAATAAAATTGTGAAATCGTGATACCATTGTGATGTCATGATAGCACTGTTATAATAGCATTGAGATGTCATGATACCATTGCAATGACAAAACACAACTGTCATTGTAATGTCATAAGAGCATCGTGAAATCATAGAATTATGATGTCACAATACCATTATGATAGCAAAATTCCATTGTGATGTTATAATTCCATTGTTACGTCATACCAACAATGTATACCATAATGTCTTAATAGCATTATGATGTCATAATAAGATTAGAATGGAATGATGAATTTTGATCTCAGAATGATATGTTGATGTAAATAATAGAAATGAGATATCAAAATTGTGAAGTCAAAATAACATTATGATGTCATAATAGTATTATGATGTCCTAATACCATTGTAATGTCATAATTCTATTGTGACATCATAATAGAATTGTGCATTTGAAGTAATAATATCATTTTGAGGTCATAATAGCATTGTGATATCATAACAGCATTGTGATATCTTAACTGTGATGTCATAATATCATTGTGTTGTAAAATTCCTTTGTAATATCATAAAACCATCATGTTGTAATAGCAATGTGATGACAGAATAGCATTGGGATTTTGATATCATAATGCCACTGTGATCACATAATAGCATTGTGATATTATAATAGCATGTAGTTGATTTCATGATTGCTTTATTATGTCATAACACCATTGTGAACTTATACCTTTGTAATGTCATAGTAGCATTTTAAGGTCATAATAGCTTTGCGATGTCATAATAGCATTGTGTTGTCAAACTAGCACTGTGATGTCTTAATACCATTGTGAAATCATAACACCATTGAGACGTTAGAATACCATTGTGATTTCCCATCTTTGTGAGGATATTTTAGCATTGGGATGTCTTACCGCTGTCATAAAATAATTCTGGTAGATGTCATAATAGCACTGTGATATCATAATGCCATTTTGATATTATAATAGCATTGGAATACCATACTATTGTGATATTGTGATGTCATAATATTATTGTGATGTCAAAATTCCATTGGGACTTCATGACACCATAGTTATGTCTTAAAAGCACTTATATGTGATGAAACCCTTGTGATGACATAATAATATTGAGATGTCATAATAAAGTTGTCATGTCATAATACCACTTTGAAGTGATTGTATCAATAAGGTATCATAATAACACTGTGATGTCATAATGCTATTATGGAATCTTTTCATTGTGTTGCCATAATAGCATTGAAATGTCATACCATTGTGATGTCATAATAGCATTGTGATCACATAATATTATTGTGATGTCAAAATGCCACTGTGATGTCATAATTGTATTGGAATATTGTATTATTTTGATGTCATAATAGCATTTTAATGTCATAACACCATTGTGATGTCATAATATCATTATGAAGTCATAATACCATCATGATATCATAATATGACTGTGATGTCATAATAGCATTTTTGAGGTCAAAATGCCATTGTGATTTTAAAATTCAATTGTGATTTCATACTACAATCATTTTGAAATAAATAACTTTTGATGTGATAATTCAATTGGGATATCATGTCACTGTTATTTTATAATACCACTGTGATGCAATGGTATTATATATGTGAAGATCATATCATATCATTGTTATTTTATAATACCACTGTGATGCAATGAAAGCAATGAGATGTCATGACACCATTGTTAGGACATAATACCATTGAGATATCATACTAAAGTTGTAATTTCATAATACCATTGTCATAATAGAATTTTGATGTCATAATATCAATGTGATCTTATAATATCATTGTTAAGTCATAATAGCATGTGAATTAAAAATACCATTGTGATGTACTAATAGCATTTTGATATCATAATATCCATGTGATATCATAATACCATCTTGAGATAATAATCCCATTGTGATGTCATAATAGCACTGTGATTTGTCATAACATTGTCTTCTGAAATGTATATACCTTAACTTTGTTCATTTAAATGCTTATCCCCCTCCCCTGCTGGTTTCAATCCCTATATTGCATTGTGATACTTATTCTCAGCATCCTGCCTCAACTTTGTGTAAGCAAGACAAATAAAGTAACTACCCACAATGTTGAGTGATGGGAGGAGCCAGAGGGCAGGAAGTGTGTGAGACGAGAGAGGATGAAGGATAAGAACTTGGAGAGCAGAGAGTGAAGAGAGATAGTGGAACAGCATGGAGAGAATGAACTAGACCTAAGACTTCAAAAAAAGCAAGTATAGTGGGTAAAATCTAAATGTTAGGAATATATGAGGGCTTGAAGTTTTAGGAGGGAGTAACTATTGACCAGCATTGTGTCCTAAGTTAACTAAATAAACCTAGTCTCTGTGCGATAAATTGGTTATACAGCTGTTTAGGATTAAAAGCAAGCAGTAATAAAAGATAAACCAAGAATTAATATTGATCTCAACCTACAACATACCATTGTGAAGCCATTATATTATGTGATATCATAACATCATTGCGATGTCATATCATTGTGAAGATATAATGAATTGTGATGTCATAACAGAATTGTGATATAATACATTGGGATGTAATATACCATTGGGACATCATGACAACATTGGTATGTCGTAATATCATGGTGATGTCATAATACCATTGGGATGTCATCATAGCATTGTGATGTCATACTCTCATGATGTCATAATACTATTTGTGATATCATGCCATCATTGTTATGTCATAAAAAACATTGTTGATATAATAGTATTTTGTGGTCATAATACCACTGTGAAGTCAAAATTCCATTGTGATTTCATACCACAATGATGTAATAGCATTGTGATGTCATAATACGATTGTGATATGATAACAATAATGTGATGTCATGATAGCATTGTGATGTCCTAATTGAATTGTTATATTATTATTGTGATTTTATAATTTTATTGATATCATGCCATATGATGTCATAACAACATTGCGATGTTATAGTAGCATTGTGATGTCATAATATCAATGTGATCTCATAATAACTTATTGAGATCATAACCCCATTGTGATGTCATAATAGCATTGTGATGTCATCTTAGTATTGTGAGGCCATAATACCATCTTTGATGTCAAAATTCCCTTGTTCTGTCATATCAGATAATTTTATTAATGACCTCTTGAAAGAAATATGTGACATTACTCCTGAACTAAGAATCTTGGACAGGAATTGTCATTGCTGGGTTGTGTGATATCAGCTGCCCAGATTGAGGTATATAGGGCTGCTCAGGCTTTCATTCAAGCAAGTGATGTCCTACTCAGTGGTCAGTGAGGACCTTCTGGGCCCTGAGGTTTACAGTTATACCTGGGCCTTCAGGAAAGATAAATGGGTCTATGCTATATGCCTAGGACACAAGAGGAGTGTTTCCTTCAATGGTGCTCCAGAAAAACCGGGTAAACATAGCATTAGTGCCAGGACTGCTTGTTCAGAAGAATCTTTTCCCCATTTTCAAAGTCAACATATTATTTTTACTGATTATATGTGAATTTCATATGATATACAATACACTCCTTTTCCATTGCTCCCAAGTTAAAATTCATAACCATGTGTTGCCACACCCACTCCAGCATCTGGTGTAGCATATCAATAGATAGTGCTACTCAGACGAAGAGATATGTGTCCTTTGGGATTATGCTCTCTGGAGGTCCCTAGCAGACCTCTCCACCTGGCAAAGCAACATGTTCTGAGATTTCTATGCTTTTTCGGTTGCAGTTGTGGGGCTGGATTAATGAGTTTTTTGATCTTTCTTTATGATTCCTGAAACGGCACAATTAACTATTTAAGGAAATATGTTCTTGATGGATTATCAAAAGCTTTAACAAGAATAGGGCGGAAGAAAAGTAATTTTAAAAGAAGTAAAGACTTCCACAATTATGTTGAAGAGATATGGCGAGAGTGGGCAGCCTTGTCTTGTCCCTGATTTCAGTGGGATTGCTTTAAGTTTCTCTCCTTTCAGTTTGATGTTGGCTATAGGCTTGCTGTATATCGCCTTTACTATGTTTAGATATGTGCCTTGATACCTGATCTCTCCAATACTTTAAACATGAATGGATGTTGGATTTTGTCAAATGCTTTTTCAGCATCTAGGGAGATTATCATGTGGTTTTTTCTTTCAGTTTGTTAATACGGTGGATCACATTGATGGATTTCTGTATATCGAACCACCCCTGCATGCCTGGGATGAAGCCTACTTGGTCATAGTGGATGATGTCTTTGATGTGTTCTTGGATTTGGTTTGCAAGTATTTTGTTGAGTATTTTGCATTAGTATTCATGAGGGAGATTGGCCTGAAGTTCTCTTTTTTTGTTGGGTCTTTGTTAGGTTTATGTACCAAGGTGACTGTGGCTTCATAGAATGAGTTTGGTAATGTTCCTTCTGTTTTGATTTTGTGGAATACTTTGAAGAGAACTAGAGTTAGCTCTTTTTTGAATGTCTGATAAAATTCTACATTGAAACCATCAGATCCTGGGCTTTTTTTGGATGGGAGACTTTCGATGACTGCTTCTATTTCCTTGGGGGATATAGGACTATTTAATGATTTACCTGGTCCTGATTTAGCTTTGGTAAGTGGAATCGATCAAGAAAATTGTCCATTTCATTTAAATTTTCAAATTTTGTTGCACATAGACTTTTGAAGTAAGTCCTAATTATTGTTTGAATTTCCTCACTGTCTATAGATATGTCCTCCTTTTCATTTCTGATTTTGTTTATTTGGATGGTGTCTCTCTGCCTTTTAGTTAGCTTGGCTAAGGGTTTGTCTATCTTGTTGATTTTCTTAAAGAACCAGCTCTTGGTTTCATTGATTCTTTGAATTGTTTTATTTGTTTCTAATTGATTGATTTCAGCCCTGAGTTTGATTATATCCAGCCATCTACTCCTTTTTGGTGTGTCTGCTTCTTCTTTTTCTAGGGTTTTTAATCGAGCCATTAAGTTGCTTGAATGTGCTGTCTCAAATTTCTTCTTGAAGGCACTTAGTGCTATGAACTTTCCTCTTAGCACTGCCTTCATTGTGTTCCACAAGTTTGGGTATGTTGTGTCTTCATTTTCATTGAGTTCTAGGAAGATTTTAATTTCTTTCTTTATTTCTTGGTTGAAGGAGATCAAGGGGATACAATTTGGAAAGGAAGAAGTCAAATTATCACTATTTGCAAATGATATGATACTATACATGAGTGACCCCAAAAACTCTACCAGGGACCTCCTACAGTTGATAAACACCTTCAGCAAAGTGGCTGGATAGAAAATTAACTCAAAAAAACCAGTAGCCCTCCTGTATACAAAAGACAAAAGGGATGAGAAAGAAATTAGGAAAACAACACCGTTCACAATAGCCACAAATGACATAAGGTACCTCGGAGTAACCCTAACCAAGGAAGTCAAAGACTTGTATGAAAAAAATTTCAAGTCTCTGAAGAAAGAACTAGAAGAAGATATGAGAAGATGGAAAGATCTCCCATGCTCATGGCTTGGCAGGATTAACAGAGTTAAAATGGCCATCTTACCAAAAGCAATCTACATATTCAATGCAATTCCCATCAAATTACCAACACAATTCTTTACAGACCTGGAAAGAAAAATTCTCAACTTCATATGGATTAACAAGAAACCCAGAATTGCTAAAACAATCCTCTACAATAAAAGATCTTCTGGAGGTATCTCCATCCCTGATCTTAAGTTGTACTATAGAGCAACAGTTTTAAGAACTGCATGGTTCTTAAAACTGGCATAGAAACAGAAAGGTGGATCAATGGAACTGAACAGATGACCCAGAAATAAACCCATACACTTATGGACACCTGATCTTTGACAAACATGCCAATACCATTCAATGGAAAAAAGATAGCATCTTCAACAAATGTCCAACTGGTCCAACTGGATGTCTACATGTAGAAAAATGCAAATAGATCCCTACTTAACACCCTGCACAAAACTAAAGTCCAAGTGGATCAAAGACCTCAAGGTAAAACCAGACACATTAAATCATCTAGAAAAAAAGTGGAGAATACCATAGAGCTCATTGGTACAGGAGAAAACTTCCTGAAGAGAACACCAACAGCACAGGCTCTAAGAGCAACAATCAATAAATGGGACCTCATGAAACTGAAAAGCTTCTGCAAAGCAAAGGACACCATCATCAAAACAAAATGACTGCCTACAGATTGGGAAAGAATCTTCACCAACCCTTTATCTGATAAAGGACTCATATCCAGTATATATAAAGAACTAAAGAAGCTGAAACGCAGCAAACCAAGTAATCCACTTAAAAAAATGGGGAACAGAGCTAAACAGAGAATTCTCTGGAGAGGAATATCAAATGGCAGAGAAGCACTTAAGGAAAGGCTCAACCTCATTAGCCATTAGGGAAATGCAAATCAAAACAACCCTGAGATTTCACCCTACACCCATGAGAATGGTCAAGATGAAAAACTGAAGTGACAACACATGCTGGTGAGGTTGTGGAGAAAGGGGAACCCTCCTCCACTGCTGGTGGGAATGTAAACTTGTACAACCACTTTGGAAATCAATCTGGCACTTTCTCAGACAACTAGGAATAGTGCTTCCTCAAGATCCAGCCATACCACTCCTGGGCTTACATCCAAAAGAGGCTCAAGTTCACAAAAAGGACATTTGCTCAACCATGTTTGTAGCAGCTTTCTTTGTAATAGCCAGAAGCTGGAAACCGCCCAGATGCCCCTCAACTGAAGAATGGATGCATAAAATGTGGTACATCTATACAATGGAGTATTACTCAGCAATGAAAAATAAGGAAATCATGAAATTTGCAGGTAAATGGTGTGACCTGGAAAGGATCATCCTGAGTGAGTTGTCCCAAAAGCAAAAAGACACACATGGTATATACTCACTCATATAGACATACAACATAGGACAAACCCACTAAAAACTGTGCATCTAAAGAAATTAAGCAAGAGAGAGGACCCTAACTAAAACGGTCAATCACCATCCTGAAAGGCAAAGAGGATGGACATCAGAAGAAGAAGAAAACAGGAAACAACCTAGGAACCTTCTACAGAGGGCTTCTGAAAGCCAGAAGAAGAAAACAGGAAACAAACTAGGAACCTACCACAGAGGGCCTCTGAAAGCCTCTGCATTACAAACTATCAAAGCAGTTGCTGAGCCTGATGGTCAACTGTTGGGCAGAGTGAATGGAATTTTATGTAAGAACTGGGAAATAGTAAGAGCTGGAGAGGACAGGGTCTCCACAAGGAGAGCAACAGAACAAGAAAATTTGAACACAGGTAACTTCCCAGAGACTCATATTCCAACCAAGGACTATTCATGGAGATAATCTAGAACCTCTGCACAGATGTAGCCCATGGCAGTTCAGTGTCCAAGTGGGTTACATAGTAATGGGAAGAGGGACTGCCTCTGACTTAATCTAATTGGCCTGCTCTTTGATCACCTCCCCCTGTGAGGGGAGCAGCCTTACCATACCACAGTAGAGGACAATGCAGCCACTTTTGATGTGAACTGATAGACTAAGATCAGAAAGGAGAGGAGAACCTCCCCTATCAGTGGACTTGGGGAGTGGCATGCATGCAGAGAAAGGAGGGAGGGTAGGATTGGGAGGGGAGGAGGGATGGGCTTATGGGGGGATACAAAATGAATAAAGCATAGTTAATTAAAAAAATCCATTCTTCGAGAAATAAAAAAGAATGAATTAGATTTAGTGTTAAGAGCATTATAAGAATAGTAAAAAATAATAGGCTCCTTCTTAAGAAAAAAAATAGCATGAGAAGTACAGCTGGCAGGAGTTTCCCCTCCCTTCAGGGCCTTGTTTCTAGGGAAGATTGTAAATCTTTAGTAGGACATATGGGAGGATAGTTAACAAAGTTGTAATTAGATTTTGATACAGAGAAAGATTTTGGCAGGCATCTGACTTAGCTCCTGACTTTCTTCTTCACTGGTTAGCAATAATGAAATTGCATTTGAAGTTTCTTTTTCTTTGTTTGCTCTGATCAAAAAGTTTTTAGGCCAAGATTTCTTGTGGGCACTGCTTTTTGTTTGACTACATTTTTGAGTTAAAATGTAAACTTTGTATTCTTGGTAAAAGTCTAAATGTTCTGGGCAGTAAGCCAACTTTAAGGTGCCTTTTTGTAAGGTCATTATAAAAATATCAGCTTGACTTCAGTAAAATCACAGCAGATTCCAAAGCCTCACTGGTCTCTGTTTGTCAGTTCGCTGAAACTGTGTCTTCTTGTCCAGAGCCTTGTTCCCCACAGACGCGGGGAATCTGACTGGGCTGGTCCATGGCAATGTGTCACACAAATATTTTTTTGTGTGTGTGTTTAAAATACACCAATTTAAGGATAAGTTGTTCATATACTCATTGGAACATGATCAGAGTCTCAGTTCAAATCCTTTAAAGAAAATTGAGTTCAACTTTGTTGCACCCTGCAACCACATCTAAGAAGAAGCCATCAGTCCTGGAGAATTCTATACTTCATCCTTTTGATTACAGTTTTTCTTTTCTTTTTATATTTATTTATAACAATTTGTTCACTATTTATCAACTCTACTGCCGCCTCCCTCTTCTCCTTCCAGTACCACCCACCCTATTTCTTCTGTCCATATGCCTTTTCTCTAGTTCCTTGATAGGGGAGGTCTTCTCTCTGACCCTCATATATCAAGACTAATCAAGGCTGGCTGCATCATATTTTTTTGTGGTCTGATTCTCAGGGCATTGTTCTCCTTGTGTTTTCAATTTCCTCTATTTATGACACTCTTCCTGCCTCTTCTCCTACAGGCTCCCCAGAACTCTGAGGGGAGTGAGAATTTCACAAGGAAATCTTATTTCGAGCTGGGTGTTGTAAATACTCTCTTTGCATAATATCGGACTGGAGGTCTCTGTATGGAATACCATCTTTGTGAATCCAAGAATACGCCACTGATTTCTCAGTTCAGGGCAGAGAACAATATATTTAAATAAAAACAGCATGTAATGCTTGAAAATTTCCACAGGATGGCCTGGCCCAACAACTCAATTAACTGCCACCCAATTCTCCTATTGACTAGTTTGGTCACCATAGATGGCCTATTGGACCTTTATCCCAATTTTATTAGGATATTTTATCCCAATATTTATTAATATTATTCCAATATTATTAGGAGCCCTTCTAATAAGTGATTACATACCATATTTCTCTTTTTGCATTTTAGTTACTTTACTCAGGATGATTTTTCCTGGTTCCATCCATTTGCCTGAAAATATGATGTCATTTTTAGCTGAATAACTCCCTTAAGGAAATATTACATGTTATCCCGAAAGGAGATTGTCAGTCCTGCTCTTTAGAACTTGGAAGTTGCTGGGGCTTTCTTTAATCATTGTATTCAATGACAAACTTTCAAGATAACTATGTTATTTTAGCCTAGAAATCCCACCAATTCCTGGTGATTTAAATTGCAATTTCCACTTGAAGCTCTCTATTTACATGTGGAGCCCAAGTGAGGAACTGTCTGCGAGGGGTTAGGAGTCATGGCCTTGTTAGATAATATAATTATTATTGGAGTTATGTTATAGGAGGGTACTTTGAGGTTGATGTTCCAGTGATAGTGACCAGACAAAATGGAGTCTCTGTCTCTCCGTCTCTGTCATTTTATATCTTAGTTTTTGTCTGTCTCATTCTCTCTATTCCTAAATCTGTCTCTAAAGATCTTTCTCTCTCTGTCTCCCTCTGCCTGCCTGAAACTTACGGTTCCATATGAAAAGCTCTCTGTCTGCAGGAGTACAGCAAGATGACTGTTTGCTGACATGACATCCTGGATGTTCTTTGTAAAATTATATGCAAGTCCCAATTAAACAATCTTTGTTCAAAGATTTGCCTGTGTCTGGGAGTATTTTAGCATTAAATAATTCTCTGACTGAAGACATATCTGTGCATTTAACAACAATGAAATTTGTGATAATGTGAAAGTGACATGTCAAGGACACGTGACTTTATTAATGGCCACTTGAAAGAATTATGTGACACTTTTTCTGAACTAAGATTCTTGCACATAGGACGTGTCATCTATGGATTGTGTGCTTTCTGCTGTGCAAACTGAGGCGTGTAGGGCTCTTCAGCCTTTCTTTCAAGCAGGCTGTTTACTTGGCCCTTTAATAAGTGGTTCCTGAAACTCTTGCTGTCTTTCACCTGGTTCATGACATCACTCTGCCTCTCAGGCATTCAGCACCTGAGAGTATCTCGAGGTTTCCATGGAGATGAGTAAACAAACTTTTCTCAGTGTCCAGAATCTCTGATCCTGTGCACAAATGAATTTTTCTCATGAAAACCAACAAGCCTTTATTTTATCACTTTATCCAGATCCCACACCTTTACTCCTGTTTCCTTCTGTGACAATGTCAGGTAGGAAATGAAACTTCAGTGTTTATTTAATTGGACAGCTTTCTAAGTGGGAACCTTCAAAGTGAAGTGCAATTAAGGAGAATGTATCAAATGACAAGGTGGTCTCCTACTGTGGCCTTGAATCTTAAATTTCATAGGTTGTGAATTTGAACTGAGTGGTTACTTGCATATTCACTAAATGTACATTCAGTCTTATTGATATAATAGGCTGGAAGGGTCGAGAGTTCTGTGTGTATTTGGGTCTTTAAGAGCAGGGAAAAGAAAAGGAGACCAAACAATTCTTTGAATTCCTTCGACTGAAATAGAGAAAGATTTGTGAGTATAAAAGGAGAACTGAAGGGCAATAAACTATTTAACAGCTGGTGCTGTTCTACACTAGTGTCGGCAACCTTCTACGAGCATGGTTGCCTTGGCTGACTTGGCTAGATCTGAAGCTGTGTTCTACTCAGTGCTCACTGAGGAACAAATCCTCATCCTGGGGTTTAAATTTCAAACTGGGCCTTCAAGACAGTGAAATGGGAACATTTTATATGGTTAGTACAAAAGAGCTGCTGTGTTTCCTGCTGTGGTCCTCCAGAAAAACCCTCTAAATGTATTATTAGTGCTAGGACTGCTAATTCAGAGGTGCCATCAGAGCTTATGGGGTGTGAGGTAGGTGGGTAACCACTAGTTCAATGCTAGGACCCTCTGCTGCCTAATGAGTTACTGGAAAGCATGCCTTACAAAATCAAACTCTGCTCTCTTCAGCAAAATCTTTTCTCCATGTTAAAATTCATAGTTTAAGTTGTCAACATTATATTTTTATTGTTTGTGTGGAATTTCATATAAGATGTATTTCATTACTTTTCCAGTGGTCACAGGTTCAAATTCCTACCCATGTGTCAAACACACACGCAAAACCAAAAACAAAAAACCTTTTTTTTTTCTTAATACATCAATTGAAGTATGTGTTGTTCATCTACTCATTGGAACATGATTTGAGTCTCAGGCCAAGTCCATAAAGAAAACTGAGTTCATCCTTGCCATAACCTGGCACCACTCCAAAGAAGAAGCCATCAGTCCAAAAGAACTCTATACTTTCTCATCTTGATCACAGTTTTGCTTATGTATTTATTTATTACCATTTGTTCAATTTTGTTTCACACTACACTTTTCCTTCCAGTCCCAACTACCATAATTCTTTTACCCCATGCCCTTTCTCTATTTCAAAGATAGAGGAGGTCCTCCTTTTATCTCACCCTAGCTCATCAGGACTCCTCATGGCTGGCTGAATCATCTACCTTTGTGGCCTGATTCTCAGGGCATTGTTTTCCATGTGTCCTCAATTTCCTCTACTTATAACACTTCCTGCCTCCTCTACTACAGGCTTCCCAGAGCTCTGAGGGGAGGGAGAATTCTATAGGGAAATCCCATTTAGAGTTGGTTGAATTAAGGTCTCTCTTTGCATAATATCGGATTCTGGGACTCTATGCAATTCCATTTTTTGCAGAAGGAAGCATCTCTGTGGATACAAGAACATGACTCTGATCTATCACTTGAGGACAGAGAGAAGCATATTTTAATAACAACAGCCTTGGTGGCTTGAAAATTTCTGTAGGATGCCCTGTGGCACAACTCAGTTAGCTGCCACCCAATTCCCAGTGGAAGACTGGCTTGGTCACAATAGATGGCCTATTGGAACTTTATCCTCTACATTTAGGAGACCTCCTAAGAAGTGAATGTCATACTATATTTGTCTTTTTACATTTTAGTTACTTTGACCAGAATGATTTTTCCTGGTTCCGTCCGTTTTCTTGAAAACATCATGTCATTTTCTTAGCTGAATAATACTCCATTATTGAAATATCCCACATTTTCTCCAAAGGAGATTGTCAGTTCTGTTCATTAGTCCTTAGAAGTTGTTAGGACATTAATCAGTTCATTGAATGAGAAAACATCAGGATAATTATGTTCTTTTAACCTAGAAGTCTCTCTGTCTTCTTTCACTACCTGGTAATTTGAATTCAAAAGTCCCCATGAAGCTCATTAAGTAACATGTTGAGTCACCAGAGAAGAAATGTTATGGGAGCATTAGGAGTTATAGCCTTGTTAGATAATATAATTCCCATTGGAGTTATATTATAGGATGGTGTGCTTTGGGGTGGATATGCCAATGAAATTGACCAGACACAATGGAGTCCCTGTTTCTTGGTCTCTGTCACTTTACATCTTTGTTTCTGTTAGTTTTGGTCTCTATTTCTGAATCTGTCTCTCTAGTTGTTTCTGTCTCTACCTATATCTCTCTGCCTGCTGCTTGTGGTATGAAAAGCTCTCAGTTCTGCTGAAAGACCAGAAAAAGATGACTACTTACTAATGTGACATCCTGGATGGTCTCTGTGAAAACACAAGCAAGGTCCCACTTAAATGCTTTTTGTTCAAAGATTTGACTTTGTCAGGGAGCATTTATAACTAATTTACTGATTGAGGACATATCTTGGCATGGAACAAATAATAATTGAATCTGTGATAATGTGAAAATCACATGTTCAGGACAAGTGATTTTATTAATGACCACTTGGAAGAAATATGTGACACATTTCCTGAACTAAGAGTCTTGGATGCAGGAACTGTCATCTCTCTATTGTGTGATTTCAGCTGGGAAGTTTGAGGCATGGAGGGATGCTCAGCCTTTCTCTCAAGCTTTTTGTCCACTTGGTCCTTTTAAAAACTGGCTTCTGAAACTCTCACTGTCTTTCACCTGTTGCATGAAAGAGCCATTCAGTAACTTTGAGAATATTGAGGTTTCCATGGAGATGTGTAAAGAAACAAACTTTCCTCAGTGTCCAGTATCTCTGATCCTGGGCACATACAAATTTTTCTTGTGAAACCAAACAATCCTTCATCTCACCCCATTATCCAGATCCCACACACCTTCATTCCTGGTTACCTCTGTGACAATGTCAGGTAGAATTGAAACTTTTATGTTTATTTAATTGGACAGCTTTCTAAGTAGGGAAGCTTCAAAGTGATGTAAGATTAAGGGGAAAATGCCAAATGACAAGGTAGTCTCCTACTGTCATCTTATTTCTCAAATTTCTTAGGTTGTGACTTTGAATTGAGCAGTTACTCGCATCCTCACTAAATGAACATTTACATTCTTAATTAATGTAATTCTTAATCAAATTATTGATATAATAGCCTGGCAGTCTCTAGGGTTCCCTGGGGTATTGAGCCTTTAAGAGCAGGGAAAAAAGAAGGAAACCAGACAATTCCTGGGACTCATTTGGCTGTAAAAGAGAAAGATCTGAGGGGAAAGGAGTACTGAGGGGCAATAAACTATTTCACAGCTGGTGCTGTTCCACACTAATTTTGGCTGTCCTCTATGAACAGGGTTGTCTTGTTTGACCTGGTTGAATCATCAGCTATGTCCTACTCAGTGGTCTGTGAGGAACTCTCCTGGTCTGGGGGGTTTTCATTTAAAAATTTTTCTCAAAGGCAGATAAATGTGTCTATTTTAAATGCCTAGGACACAAGATCAGCTTTGTTTCCTGCTGTGGTCCTCCAGACAAACCCTCTAAATTTAGTGTTAGGGCCAAACCTGGTAGTTCAATTGTACTTCCTGAGCTCATGGAGTCTGAGGAAGCTACATTTTAGGTACCTCACTCAGATGATTTTTCCTGGTTCTATCCATTTGTTTATAAATATCACAATGTCATTTTCTAGCTGAATAATACTTCCTTATGGAAATGTTCCACACTTTCTCCAAAGGAGATTGTCAGTCCTGTTATTTAGCCTTTGGCAGTTGCTGGGCCTTTAATTGTTGTATTGAATGAGAAACTTTCAGGATAACTATGTTCTTTTAGCCTAGAACACCCTCCTTCTTCTTCTACTTCGTGGTGATTTGAATTGCAATTTCGCCTTGCAGCTCATCTATTTACAAGATTAGTCCACAGTGAGGAAATGTCTCAGAAACATGAGATGGTATGGCCTTGTTAGATAATGTAATTCCTATTGGAGTTATATTCTAGGATGGTATGCTTTGAGGTTGATATGCCAATGAAAGTGACGAGACAAAATGGAGTATCTCTCAGTATCTGTCACATTATATTTTTGTTTCTAACTATCTTGGTCTCTGTATTTATGAATATGTCTGTCTAGGTCTTTCTCAATCTCCCTTTCTCTGCCTGCTGCTTATGGTTCAGTATGAAAAGCTCTCAGTTCTGCTGAAGGACTAAAACAAGATGACTCGTTCCTGACGTGACATCCTGGATGGTCTCTGTAAAAATATAAGCAAGGTCCCAATTTAACACATTTTGTTCAAAGATTTGCCTTTGTCAGGGAGCATTTTAACAGTAAGTAATTCACTGCCTGAGGACATATCTTTACATTCAACAAATAATAATGTATTCTGATATAATGTGAAAGTCAGATGTCAAAGACACGTGACTTTATTAATGACCACTTGAAAGAAATATGTGACACTTTCCTTGAACTAAGAGTCTTGGATACAGGAACTGTCATCTCTGGGTTGGGGCTTTCATCTGCCCAGATTGAAGCATGTAGGGCTACTCAGCCTTTTTCTCAAGCAGGCTGTCCATTTGGCTCTTTTAATTACTGACTCCCGAAATTCTTATTGGCTTTACCTGTTGTATAACATCATTCTCCCTCTCAGCCAATCAGTACTTGAGAGAATCTTTAAGTATCCATGGAGATGAGTAAACAAACTTTCCTCAGTGTCCATAATCTCTGATCCTGTGCAAAAGTGAACTTTTCTTGTGAAACCCAACAAGCCTTTATCTTATCCATTTATACAAATCCCACACCTTTACTCCTCTTTTCCTCTGTGACAATGTCAGATAGGAAATGAAAATTTAATGTTTATTTAATTGGATAGTTTCCTAAGTAGGGAAGCTTCAAAGTGAAGAAGGATTAAGGGGAATGTACCAAATGACCACGTGGTGCTGTGGTCTTGGATCTGAAATTTCTTAGGGTGTAACTTTGAACTGAGCATTTACTGGTGTACTCACTAAATGTACCTTCACAGTCTTATTGATATAATAGGCTTGCTGGGCTTTGGTGTCCCTGGGCTATTATTGTTTCTTTAAGAATAGTGAAAAGAGAAGGAAACCAGGTAATTCTTGGGACTTTTCTGTCTGAAACAGAGAAAGATTGGTTAATGAAAAAGGAGTCCTGAGGGGAAATAAACTATTTGACATCTGGTTTTGTTCCATGCTAGTGTTAGCAACCCTCTATGAGCATGTTGCCTTGACTGATCTGACTGGATCTGAAGCTGTGTCCTATTTAGTGGTCAATGAGGAACCCTCCTTTTGTAGATTTATAGTTAAAACTGTGCCTTCAGGATAGAGTAATTGTTCAGTGTTATATTACTAGGACACAAGTACAGCAGTGTTTCCTTCAGTGGTCCTCCAGAAAAACACTTGAGAAGTAGTGTAGTGTCAGGACTTCTTTTTCAGAGGTGACACCTGAGTTCATGGTGTCTGAGATAGGCTTGGTAACTACTAGTTCATGGCTAGGATTCTCTGCTGTATAACGAGTTCCTGGAAAGCATGTCTTACTTTTACAAAAGTCTACCCTACCCTCCTTTTGTGGAATTTTTTCTCTATGTTAATAGTCATCATAAAAGTTGTCCCCCCTTCCCCTTTCCAAGTCTACTGATAGGGAAGGAGCTCCTCCCCTTTCATCTGACCCTGTTTTATCAGGTATCTTCAGGACTGATGAAGGAGGGAAGGTGGGATTGGGAGGGGATGAGGGAGTGGGATACAGCTGGGATACGGAGTTAAAAAATGTAACTAGACGCATCAGGCAAGAGTAGAGGTCTGATTTCTGATATTAGAAATAAATTGGGACTTTGTACTGATGTTCATTTAGGTGTCATCCACCCAAAGAGCATCAGACCTGTCCGATACCTTTTTCTCAGAGACCTGGGGCATCAACCCGCATGCAATCAGACATGCTCTTCTCTGGGTCCAAAGCGGCTGACCCTGAGTGCAGTGCTTAGCCTCGCATCCTGGGCGTAACATTTTAGCTTTTTATGGTATCCAACCATGCTTGGGGAGAATGTCCTGCTTCAATGGCTGTAAAGGCCTAAGAAAAAGGGGGAACTGTAGAGAGCTGCGGAATGCTATGCCTTAAAGATGGAGCTGGTTTCCGCCTTCCACCTTCCCTATGGTGAGTGCTCTCTGTCACTAACAATTCCACATTTGGCTAAGGCTGAGGATCTGGCTTGCTTCCATGTATGTGGACCTATCTGCATTGCCCACGTGGCACGCCTGGGTTGGCTACCCAGAGGCTATTTAAGCTGTGGGCTGGCTTTCCCCAGGGTCCGAGGATTGTTCAAGGTTCCTGAATAAACTGCATTGAAAAAAAATGTAACTAATAAGATAAATTTAAAAAATAGTGGAAAAATATAAATAAAATTTGTCAACACATTATTTTTTACTGATTATGTGGGAATTTCTTATACATTATAGTCTTTTACCAATGAACCCAGGTTCAAATTCCTATCCATGTGTTACATTAATTTTTTTTTCTTTAAAATACCTCAATTGAAGCATATGTTGTACAACTACTCATTGGAACATGATCAGAATCTCAGTGCCAAGTCCATTAAAGAAAACTGAGTTGATCCTTTCTGCACCCTGGCAACACTCCCAAAAAGAAGCCATCAGTCCTGATGGGCTCTATATTTTATCACATTGATCACAGTTTTTCTTATGTATTTATTTATCATGTTTTGTTCACTTTGTATCTCCTATACTGACCCCTACATCTTCTCCTTCAAGTCCCACCAACTCCTCTTTAACACCCCATATCCTTTTTCCGTTTCCCTGATTCAGAATGACCCCCTCCCCCTCCTACCTGACCTTAATTCACCAGGTCTCATCAAGACTGGCTGCATCATCTTCCTCTGCAGTCAGATTCTCAGGACATTGTTTTCCTTGTGTCCTCAAATCTCTTTGCTTATCACACTCTTTCTGCATCCTCTCCTGCAGACTTCCCAGAGCTCTGAAGGGAGGGAGGATTTCATAATAAAATCCCATTTAGAGGTGGGTGTTTTAAATATTCATTATGCATAATATCAGACTAGGGTTCTCTATGCAATCCTATTTGATGCAGAAGGAAGCATGTCTGTGTGTACAAGAACATGGCACTGATCTATCCGTTGAGGACAGAAAAAAAATTAAATAACAACAGACTGGGTTGCTTGAAAATTTCCATGCCCTGGCCTAACAACTAAATTAACGGCCAGCCAACGCCCCTAGTGGAAGACTGCCTTGTTCATAATAGATTTCCTATTGGTACTTTATCTCCCACTATTAAGAGACTTCTAAAGATGTGAATACATACCATATTTGGCTTTCTGCATTTTAGTTATGTCACTCAGGATGATTTTTTCCTGGTTCCATCCATTTGCCTTAAAGTATCATGATGTCATTTTTTTGTTTGTTTGTTTTGTTTTGTAGAATAATACTCTGTTATGGGAATAATCCACATTTTTTCCAACGAAGATTGTCAGTCTTGTGCTTTAGATCTTCAAAGTTGCTGGTACTTTAATCACTGTATTACAATGACAAACTATCTGGATAACAATGTTCTTTAAGCCTAGGAGTCCCTTCATCTTCTTCCACTTCCTGGTGATTTGAGTTGGAATTTCCCTTGCAGCTCATCTATTTACATGTTGAGTCTCCAAGTGAGGAAATATCTGGGAAAGTTTAGATGGTATGGCTTTGTTAGATAATGTCTTTCTAATTAGAGTTATATTATAGGATGGTTTGCTTTGAGGTTGATATGCCAATGAAAGTAACCAAACATATTTGCATCTCTGTCTCTTAGTTTCTGTCACTTTATATCTTTGTTTCTGTAGGTCTCTGTCTCTATTTCTGAATCTAACTCTCTAGCTCTTTCTCTCTCTGTCTGTAATTTGTGGTTCAGTATAAAACGATCCCAGTTTTGTTGAAGGACTACAAATGGAAAACTGCTTGCTGACATGGCATCCTGATGGTTTCTGTAAAAATATAAATAAGGTCCTAATTAAATGCATGTTTTCAAAGATTTGCCTGGGTCAAGGAGCATTTTCACAGTAAGTAATTCACTGAATGAGGACATATATGTGCATTTAACAAACAATAATGCAATCTGTGGTAATGTGAAAGTCTCGTGATTTCATTAATGACCACTTGAAGGAAATATGTGACATGTTTGCTGAACTAAGAGTCTTGGACACAGGAACTGTGTTTTCTGTGTTGTGTGCTTTCAGTTTCCCATATTAATGCCTGTAGGGCTGACCAACCTTTCACTCAAAAGGCTGTCGACTTGACACTTGTAATAACTGGCTCCTGAATCTCTTACTGGCCTTCACCTATTTCATGACATCATTCACTCTGTCAGCCAATCAGCACCTAAGAGAATCTTGAGGTTTCCATGAAGACAAGAAAACAAACATTCCTCAGTGTCCCATATCTCTGATACTGTGCACTTGTGACTTTTTTGTTTTTTGTGAAAACCAGCAAGTTTTTATCTCATCCTTTTATCCATATCCTGCAGCTTTACTCCTGTTTCCTTCTGTGACAATGTCAGGTAGGAAATGAAAATTTAATGTTTAGTTGGACAGCTTTCTAAGAAGGGAACTTCAAAGTGATGTGGATTAAGGGGAATATCCACAATGACAAAGTCGTATCCTACTGTGGTATTGGATCTGAAATTTCCTGACTTTGAACTGAGCAATTACTCACGTTCTCACAAAATGTACCTTCATATTCTTATTGATATAATAGGCTGCCTTTGTCTAAGTTTCCCTTAGGTATTCAGTCTTTAAGAGCAGGGAATAGAGAAGGACATCAGACAATACCTGAGACTGGTTTGGCTGAAAGAGATAAAGACTTTTGAGTGTAAATGGAGAACTGAGGAGCAATAAAATACTTGCGAGATTGTGCTCTTAATAAGTGAATATATACCATATTTTCCATCTGTATTTCAGTTAATTCATACAGGATGATTATTCCTGGTCCATTTGCCTGAAAATATCATGATGTCATTTTCTTAGCTGAATCTCTGTTATAGAAATATTCCACATTTTCCCTGAAGGAGATTGTCAATCCTTTTCTTTAGTCTTTGGCAGTTACTCATTGTATTGTATGACAAACTTTAAGACTACCTATGTTCTTTTAGCCTAGAAGTCCCTCCATCTTCTTCCACTTATTGGTGGATTGAATTTCAATGTCCCCTTAAAGCCCATCTATTTCCATGTGGTTTCCCCAGTGAGAAAAATGTCTGGTTAGGGTTAGGAGGTATGGCCTTGTTCGAGAATAAAATTTCTTTTGTTTTCCTAATTTCTTTCTCAGTCCTTTGGTCTTTTGTATATAAGAGGGCTGCTGATTTTTTTTTTTTTGAGTTAATTTTGTATCCAGGCACTTTGCTGAAAGGGTTTATCAGTTGTAGGAGTTCCCTGGTAGAAATTTTGTCTGTCTCTCAGGTATCATATCATCTGCAAAGAGTGATACTTTGACTTCTTCCTTTCTGATTGTATCACCTTGATCTTGAATTTTTGTTTTATTATTAATTACAATTTATTCACTTTGTATCCCCCCATAAGTCACTCCCTCTTCCCCTCCAGATCCCACCCTCCCTTTCTGTTCTTCACAAATGCCCCTCCCCAAGTCCACTGAAAGGTGAGGTGCTCCTCTCCTTCCTTCTGATCTTAGTCTATCAGATATCATCAGGAGTGTCTACATTGACATGTTCTGTGACCTGGTAAGGCTGCTTCCCCCTCAGCGAAGGTGATCAAAGAGCAGGCCAATCAGCTTATGTAACCCACATGGACACTAAACTGCCATGGGCTACATCTATGCAGGGGTTCTAGGTTATCTCCAAGCATGGTACTTGGTTGGAGTATGAGTCTCTGGGAAAACCCCTGTGTTCAAATTTTCTGGCTCTGTTGTTCTCCTTGTGGAGCTCCTGTCCACTCCAGAACTTACTATTTCCCAGTTGTTACATAAGATTCCATGTACACTGCCCAACAGTTGGCCATAAGTCTCAGCATCTGCCCTTTGTGGCAGGTTCCCAGCTTGTTTCCTGTTTTCTTCTTCTTCTGATGTCCTTCCTCTTTGCCTTTCGGGATGGGAATTTAGTATTTTAGTCAGGGTCTTCTCTCTTGATTAGATTTTTAGATGCACGAGTTTTATTACGTTTATCCTATATTACATGACTATTTGAGTTGAGTATATATGTGTGTGTCTTTCTGCTTCTGGGACAGCTTACTCAGCATAGTCCTTTCCAAGTCCCACCATTAACCTGCAAATTTCATGATTTCCTTATTTTTCATTTCTGAGTAATATTCCATTTTTTGGATGTTCCATAATTTCTGAATCGATTCTTCTGTTGAGGGATATCTGGACTATTTCCAGCTTCTGGCTATTACAAATAAAGCTGATAAAACATGGTTGAGCAAATGTACTTATTGCTTACTTGAGCATCTTTTCGATATATGCCTAGAAGTGGTGTGACTGGATCTTGAGGAAGCGCTATTCCTAGTTGTCTGAGAAAGCACATGATTGCTTTCCAGAGTGGTTGTACAAGTTTACATTCCCACCAGTAGTGGAGGAAGATTCTCCTTTCTCCACAGCCTCTCCAGCATGTGTTGTCACTTGAGTTTTTCATCTTGGCCATTCTAATGGATGTAAGGTGAAATTTCAGGGACATTTTGATTTGCATTTCACTAATGGCTAATGACGTTTACCATTTCTTTAAGTGTTCCTCCGCCATATGATATTCCTCTGTTGAGAATTCCTTGTTTAGCTCTGTTCCCCACTTTTTAATTGGATTACTTAATTTTTTGCTTTTCAACTTTATTTTTTTATATATACTGGGTATTAGCCCTATGTTAGATAAAGGGTTGGTGAAGATTCTTTCCCAATCTATAGCCATTAGTTTTGTTTTGATGATGGTGTCCTTTGCTTTACAGAAGCTTTTCAGTTTCATGAGGTCCCATTTACTGATTGTTGCTCTTAGAGTCTGTGCTGTTGGTATGCTGTTCAGGAAGTTGTATCCTGTACCAATGAGTTTTAGGGTCTTCCCCACTTTTTCTTCTATTTGATTTAATGTGTTGGGTTGTATGTTGAGGTCTTTGATCCACTTGGACTTTAGTTTTCGGGAGGCTGATATATGGCTCTATTTGCATTTTTTTACATGTAGACATCCAATTAGACCAGCATCATTTTTTGAAGATGCTATCTTTTTTCCATTGTATGGTTTTGGCACCTTTGTCAAAAATCAGGTGTCCATAAGGGTCTGGGTTTATTTCTGGGTCTTCTGTTTGGTTCCATTGATCCACCTTTCTGTTTCTATGCCAGTACCATGCAGTTTTTAAAAATGTTGCTCTATAGTACTGCTTGAGATCAGGGATGGAGATACATCCAGAAGATCTTTTATTGTAAAGGATTGTTTTAGCAATTCTGGGTTTCTTGTTATTCCATGCGAAGTTGAGAATTTTTCTTTCCAGGTCTGTAAAGAACTGTGTTGGTAATTTGATGGGAATTGCATTGAAACTGTAGATTGCTTTTGGTAAGGAGTTTCTACTATGTTAATCCTGCCAATCCATGAGCATGGGAGATCTTTCCATCTTCTGATATCTTTATCTTCTTCTAATTCTTACTTCAGAGACTTGATTTTTATTTTCATACAAGCCTTTGACTTGCATTGTTACGGTTACACCAAGGTACTTTATGTCATTTGTGGTTATTGTGAATGGTGTTGTTTTTCTAATTTCTTTCTCAGCCCTTTTTTCATTTGTATACAGGAGGACTAATGATTTTTTAAGTTAATTTTGTATCTGGCCACTTGCTGAAGATGTTTATCAGCTATAGGAGTTCCCTGGTTGAATTTTTTTTTTTTTGTTACTCAGCTATACATCATCTGCAAATAGTGATAATTTGACTTCTTCCTTTCCAATTACTATCCTCTTGATCTTCTTCAACCGTCTTATTGTGCTAGCAAGGACTTCCAGATCTATGTTAAAGATATATGGAGAAAGTGGGCAGCCTTCCTTGTACCTGATTTCAGTGGGATTGCTTTAAGTTTTTCCCCGTCTAGTTTGATGTTTGATATAGGCTTGGTTTATACTGCCTCTACTATGTTTAGATATGTGCCTTTGAATCCCTGATCTCTCCAATACTTTAAATATGAATGGCAGTTGGATTTTGTCAGATGCTTTTTCAGCATCTAAGGAGATTAACATGTTTTATTTTATTTTTTTAACATGGTGGATTACAATGTCGGATTTCCTTATATTGAACCACACTTGCATACCTGTGATGAACCCTACTTGTTCATAGTGGATGATTTCTTTGGTGTGTTCTGGTATTCGGTCAAAGGCATGTAATACCTTGATGTGACCCTACCAAGCAAGTCAAAGACTTGTATGAAAAAAAAAATCAAGTTTCTGAAGAAAGAATTGGAAAAAGATATCAGAAATTGGAAAGATCTCCCATTTTCATGACTTGACAGGCTTACCATTGTAAAAATAGCCATCTTACCAAAGCAATCTGATGATTTAATGCAATTCCCATCAAATTACCAACACAATTCTTTACAGAACTTGAAAGAAAAATTCTCAACTTCATCTGGAAAAACAAGAAACCTAGAATTGCTAAAACATTCCTCCACAGAAAAAGATCTCTGGAGGTATCTCCATCCCTGACCTCAAGCTGTATTATTGAGCAACAGTAATAAAAACTGCATAGTATTGGCAAAGAAACAGAATGGTGGATCAATAAATAGAAGATCCTGAAATAAACCCACATAATTGTGTACACCTGTTTTTTGAGAAACAGGTGTTTTCCATTATACAATGGAAAAAAAATGATAGCATCTTCATGCTAAGGTGCTGGTCTAACTGCATATGTACATGTAGAAAAATTAAAATAGATCCATAGTTATTTTCCTGCACAAAACTAAAGTCCACTTGGATCAAAGACCTCAACATCCAGTTGCATTAAATCAGTAAGAAGAAAAAATAGGGAAGAGCCTTGAACTCATTGGCACAGGAGACACCACCTTGAACAGAATACCAACAGCCCAAGCTCTAAGAGCAACAATGTGCAATCACATTTAATGTAGAAAGAAATATCTCTTAAGATGCAAAAATATGACAGTGGTCTATCATTTGAGGAAAGATAACAACACATTTTAATAACAACAGCCTAGTTTGCTTGACAATTTGCATAGGAAGCCCTGGCCGAACAACTCAATTAACTGCCGCCCACTTGTGGAAGATTGGTTTGGTTAGAGATGGCCTTTTGGAACTTCATTCCCCACTATTATGAGACCTCATAATAAGTGAATACATACCCTATTCATATTTCTGTATTTTAGTTACTTCACCCAGGATGATTTTGCTTGGTTCCATCCATTTGTCTGAAAATATCATGATGTCATTTTCTCAGCTGAAAAAAACTTTGTTATAGAAATATTTCACATTTTCCCCAAATAGATTGACAGTCCTCTTCTTTAGAACTTGGAAGTAAGTGGGTTTGTAAACTGTATATTGAATGAGAAACTATCAGGATAACTATGTTCTCTTAGCCTAGAAGTCCTTTCATCTTCTTTTACTTCCTGGTAATTTGAATTGCAATGTCTCCTGGAAACTCATCAGTTTACATGTTTAGTCACCAGTGAAGAAATGTCTGGGAAGGGTTAGGAGGTATGGCCTTGTTCGATAATATTATTCCTTTAGAAGAGATAATATAGGAGGGTGTGCTTTGTGATTGTTATGCCAATGAAAGGGACCAGAAAAAATATTGTGTGAATATCATATCAATGTGATGTCAGAATATTGTCTCTGTCTCTTTGTCTCTGTCACTTTATATCTTTGTTTCTCAACATTTCTGAATCTCTCTCTCTAGCACTTTCCCTCTCTGTCTCTCTCTGTTTCCCTCTCTCTGCCTGCCACTTGTGGTACAGTATGAAAAGCTCTCAGTTCTGCTGTAGGAGCACAACAAGATGAATGCTTGCTGATATGACAAGCTGGATGATCTTTTTAAAAATATAAGCAAAGTCCAAATTAAACGCTTTTTGTTAAAAGAGGTGCCTTTATCAGGGAACATTTTCATAGTAAATATTTCCATGACTGAGGACATATCTGTACATTTTACAAATACTAATGGAATCTGTGATGATGTGAAAGTAACATGTCAAAGACAGGTGATTTCATTAATGACCACTTGAAAGAAATATGTGACACTTTTTCTGAACTAAGTATCTTGGACACAGGAACTGTCATCTCTGGGCTGTGTGTGCTTTCAGCTGCCCAGATTGAGGCATATAGGGCTGCTCAGCCTTTCTCTTCAAGCATGCTGTCCACTTGGCCCTTTTAATAAGTGGCTCTTGAAACTCTTACTGGCCTTCAACTGTTTCATGACTTATTCTTCATTTCAGCCCCTTGAGAAAATCTTGAGGTTTCCATGGAGATGACTAAACTAACTTTCCTCCATATCCAGAATTTCTGAATCTGTGCATACTTTTTTTTTCTGTGTAATGCAATAAGCACTTATCTCATCCTTTCAGCCAGATCTCACAATTTACTCATGTTTACCTCTGTGCCATGTAGGAAATAAAATTTAATGTTTATTTAATTGGAGAATTTTCTAAGTAGGGAAGCTTCATATAGTGATGTGTGATTAAGGGGGATGTACCGAATGATATTGTCGTCTCATAATGTGGTCTTGGATCTAAAGTTTCATAGGTTGAGACTTAGAACTGAGCAGTTACTGGTGTGCTCACTAAATGTACCTTCACATTCTTATTGATATAATTGACTTTTAGGGTCTCAGATTCCATGGGGTATTGATTCTTTAAGAGCAGGGAAATGAGAAGGAAACCAGACAATTCTTAGGACTGGATTGACTGAAACAGTAAAAGATCAGTGACTGTTAAAGGAGATCTGAAGGATAATAAACGGTCATGTCATAATACCATTGTGATGTGATAACATCATTGTGATTTCAAAAATCCATTGTGATATCATGCCACAATCATATTGTAATACCATTGTGATGTCATAATAACATGGTGATATCATAATACCGTTGTTAATTTATAATCACTATGATGTAATAATAGAATTGTAATGTCATAATAGCACTGTGAAGTCAAAATAGCTTTGTGATGTCATAGTACCTTTGTGATGTCATGTCATTGTGATGTCATAATTGCCTTTAGATGTCATACATTTGTGATTTCTTAAATTTTTTAAGTTATAATACCATTGTGGCATCATAATAGCATTGTTATGTAATAACATTTTCATGTCATAATAGCTTTGTGAGGTCATAATAGTATTGTGAAGTCATGACACCACTGTGTTGTCACTATAGAATTGTGATGTCATGATATCTTTGTGATGTCAAAAATCTATTGTGAAGTCGTACCACAATCATAATACAATTGGGATGTCATAATAGCATGGTGATATCATAAGAGCTTTGTGAAGCCATAAATCTATTGTGATTTCATAACATTTTGATGTCATTATAGCATAAAGGTGACATAACAATGTAATGTCATTATAATATTTTAATGTCATAAAACCTCTGTGATGTTATAATACCATTGTGATGTCAAAACAACATTGTGATGTCATAATACCATTGTGATATAATACTCAAGTGATGACAGGATATCATTGTGATGTCATAATTGCATTGTGATGTTATATTATTATTGTGATGTTAAAATTCCATGGTATTCTGATACGATACCATATGATGACATAATAGCAGATGTTCTCATAGCATTGTGAAGTCATAATAGCACTGAGATGTCATAACACCACTGATATGACATAACACCATTGAGATGTTATAATAAATTTGTGATGTCATAATAGCACTGTGATGTCATATCAATGTGATGTCATGTTAGTCCTGTGATGTCATCACTACATTGTGAAGCTGTCATACCATTGTTGGTATAATGTTTGTTTGAAATGTATACACCTTACCCTTGTTCTTTCAAATGCTTATTTCTACCCTCAAGACTCTCATTCCAATCCAGATATAGCATTGTGATACTTATTCTAAGTATCTTGTCTCAAGTTTGTGTAAGCAAGCCAAATAAAGCAACTAGCCACAATGTTGAGCTATTGGGAGAGCCAGAGGGCAGGAAATGTGTGGGAGGAGCCATAGGATATGAAATTAGTGGATGGAGAGAGAGTAATGGAGCAATGCTGGATAGTAGAGCTGGAGAACAGCATGGAGAGAATGAACCAGATCTAAGACCTCACAAAAAGCAAGTATAATTGGTAAAATCTAAATGTTAGGAAAATCTGAGGGTTTGAAGGTTAAGGAGGGAATAACTCTTGACCAGCATTGTATTCTAAGTTAATTAAATAAACCAAACTCTGTGTGGTGAATTGGTTATACAGCTGTTTAGGATTAACAGCAAGAATTAATAAAGGATAAACCAATAGTAAATATTAATCATCACCTACAACATACCATTGTGATGTCATAACATCATTGCAATGTCATATGATTGTGAATATACAATAGAATTGTGATGTTACAATAGCATTGGGATGTCATGATATCATTGCGATATCATGACAACATTTTATGTCATCATACCATGATGATATCATAATACCATTGGGAGCTCATCAAAGCATTGTGATGTCATATTATTATATTGTCATAATATTGTTGTGATATCATGATATCACTGTGATGGCAAAAAAGCATTGTAAGGATATAATAGTAATATGAGGCCATAATGCCACTGTGGAATCAAAATTCCATTGTGATGTCATACCACAATAATATTGTAAGAGCATTGTGATGTCATAATATGATTGTGATATGATAACAAAAATGTGAAATCATGATAGCATTGTGATGTCCAAATTGCATTGTTTGTTATATTATTATTGTAATGTTGTAATTCCATTGTAATATCATACCATATGAGGTAATAATAGCATTGTAATGTCATAATATCAGTGTGATGTCATAATAGCATATTGAGATCATAACCCCATTGTGATGTCATAATATCATTGTAATGTCATCATAGCATTGTGATATCATTATACCATTGTGATGTCAAAATTCTATTCTGGGTCAATCCAGGTGATTTTATTGACTTCTTGAAAAAAAATATGTGACACTACTCCTGAAGTAAGAATCTTGGACAGGAACAGTCACATATTCCAGTGTGACTATAGGGCTGATCACCATTTCTCTCAAGCAAGTTGTGTCTAACACAGTGGTCCATGAAGAATCATCCTGGTCCTGAGGTTTACAGTTATACCTGGAACTTCAGGACTTGGAAATGGGTCCATGCTATATTACTAGGACAAAAGAGCAGCTGTGTTTCCTTCAGTGGTGCTCCAGACAAGCCCTCTAAAAATAGTGTTAGTGCCAGGATAGCTTGTTCAGCAGAATCTTTTCTCAATTTTAACAGTCATTGTGAACATATTATTTTTACTGAATTTTACATAATATACATTATACTCATTTTCCACTGCTCCCAGGTTCAAATTCCAACACGTGTCATATTATTTTTTTTCTTTAAAATACATCAATTGAAGTATGTGTTGTTCATACACTCATTGGAACATGATCAGAGTCTCAGTGCCAAGTCTCTTAAAGATCGCTGAGTTCAACGTTGCTGCATCATGGTACAACCTCCAAGAAGAAGCCATCAATCCTGAAGAGCTCTATACTTCATCATATTCAGCACAGTTTTTTTTCTTGTGTATTTATTATGATTTGTTCACATTTTATCAATTTCCTCCACTTATGACAATCTTCCTGTTCTTTTCCTGAAGAATTCCCAGGGATCTGAGGGGAGGAAATTTAATGGGGAAATCCCATTTAGAGCTGGGTGTTTTAAGGTTTCTTCTCTCCATAGTATCAGACTGTGGGTCTCTGTATGCAATCCCAGTTGACACCGCTTGTGTTTCATTATAAAAAGCTCTCAGTTCAGTTGAAAGACTACAACAACCACTTTGGAAGACTATCTGGTGCTTTCTCAAACAATTAGGAATAGTGCTTCCTCAAGACCCAGCTGTACCACTGCTAGGTATATACCCAAAATTTGCTCAAGTAAACAATAGAGATATTTGCTCAACCATGTTTATAGCACCTTTATTTGTAATAGTCAGAACCTGGAAACAACCCAGATGTCCATCTACAAAAGAATGGATATAGAAATTGTGGTATTTTTGCACAATGGAACACTACTCAGCAATCAAAAAGGAGGAAATCATGAAATTTGCAGGCAAATGGTGGGATCTAGAAAAGATCATTCTGAGAGAAATATCCCAAAAGGAGAAAGACAAACACGATATACACTCGCTTATATAGACCTATAAGGTATGATAAACATAATGAAATCCATACTCCTAAAAATGATAATCAAGAGAGAGGACACAGGGTAAGATGATCAATCCTCATTTAGAAAGACAGATGGGATGTGCATTGAATGTATGACAGGAGTCTACAGAAGGAATCTGAAAGATTCTACCTAGCAGTGTTTCAAAGCAGACACTAAGACTCATAACCAAACCTTCAGCAGAGTACAGGGAATCATATAAAAGAAGGGGAGTTAGTATGATGGGGAAAGAATAGGAGCTCCACAAGGACCAAATATATCTGGGCAGAGGGTCTTTTCTGAGACTGACATTCAACCAAGGATCATGTATGGATATAACCTAGAACCTCCACTCAGATGTAGCCTGTGGCAGCTCAGTAACCAATTGGCTTCCCATAGTAAGGGGAACAAGGACTATTTCTAACAGAAACTCAGTGGCTGGCTCTTTGACCTCCCCACCCCCAAGGGAGGGGCAGTCCTGTTAGGCCACAGAAGAGGACTTTGCAGACCTGATAAAACAGGATCAGATGAATGGGGAGGAGGTCCCCCCAATCAGTGGACTTGGAAAGGGGCAGGGTGGAGATGAGAGAGGGAGGGTGGGATTGGAAGGGAATGAGGGAGTGGGATACAGCTGGGATACAGAGTTAATAAAGTGTAACTAATAAGAAAAATAAAAATTAAAAAAAAAGTTGAAGGCAAAAAAAAAAAGGAAGACTACAAGTTGATTGGTTGATGATGGGACATCAGGGATGGTCTCTGTAAAAATATAAGAAAAGTCCAATTAAATGCTTTTTGTTCAAAGATTTGTCTTGGTCAGCATTCATTTTCCCAGTAAGTAATTCACTGACTGAGGATGTATCTGTGTATTTAACAAATAATAATGAAATCTGTCATAATGTAAATGTCACATGCCAAGGACACATGATTTTATTAATGACCACTTGAAAGAAATATGTGACACTTTTACTGAACTAAGAGTCTTGGACACTGGAACTGTCATCTCTGAGTTTTATTTTATTAGCTGCCTAGATTGAGGCATGTAGGGTTGCTCAGCCTTTCTCCCGAGCATGCTGTCCACTTGGCCTCATTAATAACTGGATTCTGCAACTGTCACTGGCTTTCACCAGATTCTTGACATCATTTACCCTCTCAAACAATCAGCAAATGAGAGAATCTTGACATTTCCATATAGATGAGTAAACAAACTTTCAACAGTGTCCAATATCTCTGATCCTGTGCACAAGGGACATTTTCTTGTGAAACCTAACAAGCCTTTATCTCATCCCTTTATCCAGATCCCACACATTTACTCCTGTTTACCTTGTGACAATGTCAGATAGGAAATGAAACTTAAATGTTTTATGAAGCCATGACCAATCCATTGATATTTCAATGCTATTATGACATCACAATGATAGGACATCACAATGGTGTTATGACATCACAATGGCATTATGACATCACAAAGGCATGATGACATCAAAATCCTATTATGACATCAAAATGGTATTATGAAATTTCAAATTTATTATGACATCTCAATGGTATTAAGTCATAACAATGTTGTCATGACATCTCATTGATATTATGACTTCACAATGGTATTATGACATCAAAATAGAATGACATTCCAATACAATCTTGATATCATAATGGCATTTTGAACTCACAATGATATTATGAGATCACAGTGCTATTATGACATCAAAATAGTATGATATTCAATGCTATTATGATATCATTTTGATGAGACCTCATAATGGTATTATGATATCACAATGGCTTTATGACATCAAAATGCTATTATGATATGACAATCGTATTATGATACCTTAGTAATATAATCACATAACAATGGAATTATGAAATCACAAATTTATTATAACATCTCAACGGTATTTTGTCATCACAAAGGTGTCATCACATATAAGTGCCTTTAAGACATCACAATGGTGTTATGAAATAAAAGCAGTGTCATGAATTCCCAATGCTATTATGACATCACAATGCTATTATGACTTCACAATGGTATTTCTACATGATTGTGTTATGACATTGCAATGGAATTTTGAAATAAAAAAAGCTATTATGATTTCACAGCAATAATATTTCACGATGATATTAGGACATCAAATGCTATGAAGACATCACAATGGCATCATGACATTAAAATTCATCATGATATCCCAATGCGATTATGATATCACAGTGGTTAGGTGCTGATTGCTGAGAGGGAGAATGATACCAGGCAAGGTAAAAGCCAGTAAGAGTTTCCAGAGCCACTTATTAAAGTGGCCATGTGGACAGCCAGCTTGAGAGAAAGGCTGAGTAACCCTACATGCATCAATCTTCCAGGCTGAAAGCACACAACCAAGAGATGACAGTTCCTGTGTCTGAGACTCTTAGTTCAGGAAAAGTGTGGCACATTTACTTAATGTGGTCATTAATAAACTCATCTTACTTTCACATTATTACAGATGCCATTATTATTCTTTAAATGCACAGATATGTCCTCAGTCAGTGAATTACTTACTGTGAAAATGCACCCTGACCAAGGCAACTTTTGGAACCAAAAGCATTTAAATCGGACCTTGCTTATATTTTTACAGAGACTGTCTATGGTGTCACATCAACAAACAGACAACTTGTTGTAGTCCTTCAGCAGAACTGAGAGTATTTTATACTGAACCAAAAGCAGGCAGAAGAGAGAGGGAGACTGAGTGAGATAAAGAGAGAAATGCTAGAGAGACAGATTCAGAAATAGACCAAGACCTACAAAAACAAAGATATAAAGTGACAGAGACAGAGAGAAAGAGACCCATTCTGTCTGGTCCCTTTCATTGGCATATCAACCTCAAAGCACAACGTTGTACAATATAACCGCAATAGGAATTATATTATATAACAAGGCCATATCTCTGAACTCTTCCCAGACATTTCCTGAATGGGGACTCCACATGTAAATAGATGAGCTTCAAGGGGACATTGCAATTAAAATCACCAGGAAGTGGAAGAAGATGGAGGGACAGCTAGGCTAAAATCTTGCATTTTGTCATTCCATACAATGACTAAAGTCCCTGCAAATTCCAAAGACTAAAGAACAAGACTGACAATCTCCTTTGGGGTAAATGTGGAATATTTCCATAATGGAGTTTTATTTAGCTAAAAAAAAAATGACATCATGATATTTTCAGGCAAATGGATGCAATCAAAAGAAATCATCCAGGGTGAAGTAGCTAAAATGCAGAAAGACAAATATGGTATGTATTCACTGATTAGATTTCCTAAGTGTGCGGGATAAAGTTCCAAAACACCATCTACTTTGACCAAACCAGTCTTCCACTAGGAGGATTAGGTGGCAAATAATTGAGTTGTTGGGCCAAAAAAATCCTATAGAAATTCTCAAGCTAACCAGGCTGTTTTTATTGAAGTATGTTGCTCTCTGTCCTCAACTGAGAGAACAGTGCCACGTTCTTGTATCAACAGAGATGCTTCCTTCATGCATGCAGAGACCCACAGTCTGCATGGTTTTGCTCAGAGAGACCTTAAAACACATAGCTTTAAAGGGGATTTCCTATGAAATTTTCTCTCATCTCATATCTCTGGGAAAGCATGCAGGAGAGAAGGTAGGGAGAGTGTCATGATTAAAGGAAATTGAAGACACAAGGAGAACAATGCCCTGAGAATCAGGCGTCAGATGAAGATGATGCAGCAGCCTTGGTGAGACATTATAAGCTAGGGTGTGATAGAAGATGGTGAAGGACCTTGCCTTCCAAGGAACTAGAAAAAGGGCATGGGTGTAGAAGAAGGAGGGTGGGTGGAACTGGAAGGAGAAGAGGGAGGGGACAAAATTGTGGGTTCAAAGTAAACAAATCTTAATAAATAAATACATAAGAAAAACTGTGATCAAGGTGATGAAGTATACAGCACTTCAGGACTGACGATCTTTTTGTGGTTGGTGCCCCGCTGTTGCAAGGATGAACTCAGTTTTTAAGTAACTTGGCACTGAGACTATGATCATGCTTAAAAGAGTATATGAACAAAACATATTTTAATTGATGTATTTTAAAGAAAAAATAATTATGTGTGACACATGGGTAAGAATTTGATTCAGGGAGCAATGGAAAAGTAGTGTAATCTATATTATATGAATTATCTAAATAAGAAAAATAATATGTTGACAACTTTTAGAATGACTTTTAATATGGAGAAAAGATTCAGCTAAAGGAGGGCAGAGTTTGACTTTGTAAGGTAATGCTTTCCTGGAACTCATTATGTAGCAGAGAATCCTAACCATTAACTAGTGTAACCCAGCTACCTGGACCCCAATGAGCTCTGGTGGCACCTCTGAACAATCAGACCTGGCACTAAGGCTACCTTTAGAGGATTTGTGTGGAGTATCACAGCAGAAAACACAGCTGCTCTGTGTCCTAGGCATACAACATGGACCCATTTCTCTGTCCTGATAGCTCAGTTTCAACTGTAAAACCCAGGGCCAGGAGAGTTCCTGACTCAACACCGATTGCCATCCCAGCCAGATCAACCAAAGCAACCCTGCTCATAGAGTTTTAGCAACACTAGTGTGGAACAACATCAGCTGTCAACTAGTTTATTGACTCTCAGTTCTCCTTTTACATTCACAGAACTTATCTCTGTTTCAGCCAAACCAGTACTAGGAATTATCTAGTTTACTTCTCTTTCCCCTGCTCTTAAGGACTCAATACTCCAGGGAAGTCTAGACCCTGTTAGCTTATTATATCAATAAGAATGTGGAGGTATATTTAGTGAATCCTCGAGTAACTGCTCAGTTCAAAGTCATAACCTAGGAAATGTCAGATTCAAGACCACAGTAGGAGATCACATTGTCATTCAGTACATTCTCCTTAATCCCACATCACTTTGAAGCTTCCCTACTTAGGAAGTTGTCCAATAAAATAAACATTAATGTTTCATTTCCTACCTGACATTGTCTAAAAGGCAAACAGGAGTAAAGGTTTGGGATCTGGATAAAGGGATGAGATAAAGGCTTGTTGGGTTTCACAAGAAAAAGTCACATGGGCACAGGATCAGAGAAACTGCATACTAAGGAAAGTTTCTTAACTCATCTCCATGGAAACCTCAAGATTCTCTCAAGTGCTGATTGGCTGAGATGAAGAATATGTCATGAAACAGTTGAAGGCCAGTAAGAGTTTCAGGAGCCACTTATTAAAAGATCCAAATGGACAGCATGCTTGAAGACAAAGGCTGAGGAGCCCTACATGCCTCAATCTGGGCAGCTGAAAGCACATAATACAGAGATGGCAGTTCCTGTGTCAAGACTTTTATTTTAGCAAAATGTCACAAATTTCTTTCAAGTGGTCATTATTAAAGTCACATGACCTTGACTTGTGATTTTCACATTATCACAGATTCTATTATTATTTTTTAAATGGACAGATATGTCCTTAGTCAGTGAAGTACTTACTGGGAAAATGCTCCCTGACCAAGGCAACTCTTTAAACAAAAATCGTTTAATTGGGACCCTGCTTATATATTTATGGAGAGTATCCATGATGTCACATCAGCAAGCAGTCATCTTGTAGACCTTCAGCAGAACTTAGATCCCTTCATATGTAACCACAAGGGGCAGGCAGAGAGAGGGTAACAGAGAGAGAGAGAGGTAGACAAACAGATTCATAAATAGAGAGAAGACGACCAACAGAAACAATGATATAAACTGACAGAGACTGAGAGACAGAGACTCCATTCTGTCTGGACACATCTTTTGGCATATCAGTCTCAAAGCATACATTCTATAATATAACTCCAATAGGAATTATATTATCTCACAAGTTCATATATCCTAAATATTCCTAGACATTACCTCAAAGAATACTCCACAAATAAATAGATGAGCTACAAGGAAACATTGTAATTCAAAGCACCAGGATATGGAAGAAAATTGAGGGAATTCGAGGCCAAAAGAACTCAGTTATCCAGATAGTTTGTAATTCAGTACAATGAATAAAGTCCCAGCAAATTTCAAGGTCTAAAGAAAAGGACTGATAATCTCCTTCGTGGAAAATATGGAATATTTCCATAATGGAATATTCTTCAGCTAAGAAAATGATATCATTATATTTTCTGGAAAATGGATGAAACCAGGAAAAATCATGTTAGGTAAAGTAACTAAAATGCACAAACATAAATATGATGTGCATTCACTTATTAGGAGGATTCCTAATAGTGAGGGATAAAGTTCCAATAGGCCATCTCTTGTGACCAAACCATTCTGCCATTAGGTGAATTGGGTGGCAGTGAAATGAGTTTTTGTGCCAAGGTATCCTATGGAAATTTTCAAACAACCCAGACTATTGTTATTAAAATATGTTGGTCTCTGCCCTCAACTGATAGATCAGTGCCATGATCTTACAACCACAGAGATGCAAACTTCTGCATCACATGTGGTTGCATACAGAGACCCACATTCCAATATTATGCATAGATACACCTTAAAAAACTGTAAGCAGGATATCCCTGGGAAATTCTCCATCCCCTCAGAACTTTTGCAAGCCTGCAGGAGAGGAGGCAGGAAGAATGCCATAAGAAGAGGCAATTGAGGACACAAGGAAAACAATGCCCTGAGAATCAAGCCACAGTGGAAGATGATGCAGCCAGTCTTGGTGAGACCTGATAACCTAGGGTGATATAGAAGCCGAAGAAGGACCTCCTTATAAGGAAGTGCATAGTTGTAGAAGAAGGAGGGTGGGTGAGACTGGAAGGAGAAGAGTTAGGGGGGAACTGAGGGGATTCAAAGTGAATTATAGCCAATAAATGTATAAGAAAAAGTGTGATCAAAGTAATGAAGAATAGAGCTCTACAGGACTCATGGCTACTTTTTGTGGGTGGTGATAGCGTGCAGCAAGGATGAACTGAGTTTTCTTTAAATAACATTGCACTGAGAATCTGATCATGTTCCAATTAGTATATGAACAACACATACTTCAATTTATGTATTTTAAAGAAAAAGAATTTTATCATGACACTTGGGTAGAAATTTGAACCAGGGAGCAATGGAAAAGGAGTGGAATGAATATTATATGAAATTCCCACATAATCAAAAAATAATAATAATATGTTGACAACTTTTACAATGACTTTTAACATGGAGAAAATATTTTGCTAAAGGAGGGCAGAGTTTGACATTGTAAGGCAAGCTTTCCAGGAGCTCATTATGTAGCAGAAAATACTTGCCATGAAATAGTGGTTAACCAGCTATGTCAGACCTCATGAGCTCAGGTGACACCTCTGAACCAGCAGTCCTGGATCTAACACTACATTTAGATGGTTTGTCTGGATGACCACAGCAGGAAACACAGCTGCTCTTTTCTCCTAGGCATATAACATTATCAATTTCTCTGTCATGAATGCCCAGTTTTACCTGTGTACCTGGAACTGGAGGATTGCTCAGGGACCACTGAGTAGTACATAGCTGCCAAACCAGCAAGGTCAGACAAGACACACCTTGCTCATACAAGGTTGGCAACTCTGCTGTGAAACAGCATCATCTGTCAAATTGTTTATTGCCCCTCAGACTCCTTTAACATACACAGAGCTTTATCTGTTTCAGCCAAACCAGTCCAAGGAATTGTCTGGTCTCCTCCTTTTTGCCCTGCTCTTAAAGTCTTAATACCTCAGGGAACCCTAGGCCCTGCCAGTCTATGATATCAATAACAATGTGAAGGCACATTTCGTGAGTACACAAGTAACTGCTTATTTCAAAGTCAAAACCTAGGAAACTTCAGATCCAAGATGGCAGAAGGAGACTATCTTGTCAAATGCTACATTCCCCTTAATCTCACATTACTTTGAAGCTTCCCTACTTAGGAAGCTGTCAAATTAAATAAATATTAAAGTTTTTTTTTTTTCCTACCTGACATGTTCACAGAGCTAAACAGGAATGAAGGTGTGTGGGATCTGGATAAAGGGATGAGATAAAGGCTTGTTGGGTTTCACAAGAAAAAGTCATGTGTGCACAGGATCAGAGATACTGGACACTGAGGAAAGTTTGTTTACTCAACTCCATGGAAACTTCAAGTTTCTCTCATGTGCTGATTAGCTTAGATGTGGAATGATATCTTGCAAGAGGTGAAAGCCAGTAAAAGGTTCAGGAGGCAGTCATTGAAAAAGCCATGTGGACAACCTGCTTGAGAGAAAGGCTGAGCAAGTCCTACATGCCTCTATCTGAACAGCTGAGAGCACACAAATCAGAAATGATAGTTTCTGTGTCCAATATTCTTAGTTCAAGAAAACTGTCACAAATTTCTTTATTTTTTATTTTAATTTTTATTAATTACACATTATTCACTTTCTTGCCCCCCAATAAAGTACTCCCTCCTTCCCTTCCAATACCACCTTCCCTTCCCCTTATCCACACATGGACCTCCTCAAGTGTACCAATAGGGGAGATCTTCCTCTCCTTTCTTTTGAACCTACTCTATCAGATCTCAACAGGAGTGGCTGCACTGTCATCTTCTGTGGCCTAGTAAGGCTGCTCCTCCCTCAGGGGGAGGTGATCAAAAGCAGGCTAATCTGTTCTTGTCAGAGCCAGTCCCTGTTCCCATATCTATGTAACTCCCTTGGACACTGAACTGCCATGGGCTACATCTGTGCAGGGGTTCTACATTATCTCCATGTGTGATACTTGATTGGAGTATGAGTCTCAGGAAAGACCCTCTGCTCAGAATTTTGGGTTCTGTTGAAAGAATCAGTAATTTGTAACATATGTTTCTTTAATTGCCTTATAACTTATATTTTCAAGTTTTAGGTCCATGTTAATTAAAGCCTCTTAGTGCTTCTCCAGAGATCCAAGGAATGTAAAAGTTCCTGACATTAGCCATCTGTGAGGGCAGAGATAAGGAAGAGAACAAGCAGAGATCTCTACTAAATGGAGAGAAAATCACTGGCTGGCACCTGTGAGATGAGCTTTGTTTGGAAACTGGGCCAAATGGCCCCAATCCTTCTCCTGCCAAAGCCTGTAACCCCCACTCCTCAGAACGGACACGGGATGAGTTAATTACTCTCCTACCTTTAACTGTAGCTATATCTCATATGGCAGAAAATTCCAAACTGACTTGAAGATCAGATATTTACAACAGGGCTGACTGGACCTAAGGGTGCCCAGAACCAACCAATTATTTTGAAAGATAAATACCTCATCAAATTCTGAATCACCAAGATTGCAACTCCAGGACATTCCCGTGCTTTTCTTTGAAAAACCCAAAGCCTTTGTCTCCTGGGTCCACTCATTGCTGACCCCATTGCACAATGATCAAAATAAAACCTCTTGCGATCTTGCATCAATGATTAGTTTCCTGGGTTCTCTTCATACTTTCTTATATTTAGGCTCATGCTGGGCCTAACACTGTTCCTCTCCTTGTAGAGCTCCTGTGCTCTCCAGACATTACTGCTTCCCACTTCTTTCATTAGATTCCATGCACTTTGTCCAACAGTTGGCCATTAGTCTCAGCATCTGCTTTGATAGTCTGTCTGCAGGGCATAGCCTTTCAGAGAGGCTCTTTGTGGCAGACTCCTAACTTGTTCCCTGTTTTCTACTTCTTCTGATGTCAATCCTCTTTGCCTTTCAGTTTGAACATTGAGCATTTTAGCCAGAGTTCTCCCTCTTGATTAGTTTCTTTAGGTATACAGATTTAATAGTTTTATCCTATATTATATAACTATGAGAGTGAGTATATACTGTGTGTGTCTTTCTCCTTCTGGGATAGTTCACTCTGGATGATGCTTTCCAGTTCCCACCTTTTACCTGCAAATTTCATGATTTTGTTTTTTATTGCTGAGTAATATTCCATTCCGTACATGTTCCACAATTTCTATATGTATTCTTCAATTGAGGGCATCTCGGCTTTGTCTATTATAAATAAAGCTGCTACAAACAATAGTTGAACAAATATCTTTATTGTGTACTTGAGCCTCTTTTGGATATATGCCTGAGTGGTATGGCTGGATCTTGAGGAAATACTATTCCTAGTTGTCTGAGAGCAGTTGTCTGTTCTTATTGATAGCGTCTTATTGATTTCCAGAGTGGTTGTACAAGTCTGAGAACAGACAACTAGGAATATTGTGTCTTATTGATTTCCAGAGTGTTGTACAACTTTCTATTCTCACTTGCAGTGGATGAGGGTTCCCCTTTATCCACAACCTCTCCAGCAGGTGTTGTCACTTAAGTTTTTGATTTCATCCATTCTGATCTGTGTAAATATGTGTGTCGTTTTGATTTGCATTTCCGTGATGGCTAATGACATTGAGCATTTCTTTAAGAGTTTCTCTGCCATTCGATATTCCTCTATCAAGAATTCTCTGGTTAGCTCTGTTCCCCATTTTTAATTGGTTTATATTTTTTGTTGTTTTTCAATTTCTTTAGTTCTTTATATATAGTGGATTTTAGTCCTGTGTCACATAGAGGCTTGGTGACGATTCTTTCTCAATCTGTAGGCAGTCATTTTGTTTTAGTGACAGTTTTCTTTGCTTTACAGAAACATTTCAGTTTTGGGGGGTCCATTTGCTGATTGTTGCTGTTACAGCCTGTGCTGTTGTTGTTCTGTACAGGAAGTTTTCTTCTGTGGCAGTGAGTTTACCATTCTTCCCCAATTTTTCTTCTAAACGATTTAATGTGTCAGGTTTTATGTTGACGTCTTTGATCCACTTGACTTTAGTTTTCTGTAGGCTGATAAGTATGGACATATTTGCATTTTTCTAAATGTTGAAATCCAGTTAGACCAGCACCTTTGTTGAAGATGCTATCTTTTTTCCATTGTGTGATTTTAGGATCTTTGTCAAAACTCAGTTGTCCATAAGAGTGTGGGTTTAGTTCTGAATCTTCTGTTTAGTTCCATTGATGCACCATTCTGTTTCTATGCCAGTACTATGAAGTATTTATTACAGTTGCTATATTGTACAGTTGAGGTTAGAGATGGAGCTACCTCTAGGTGATCTTTTATTGTAGAGGATTGTTTTAGCAATGTTGTGTTTCTTGTTTTTCCATATTATGTTGAGATTTTTTTTTCTTTCCATCTCTGTAAAAATTGTGTTGGTAATTTAATGGGCATTGCATTGAATCTGTAGATTGCTTTTGGTAAGAGGGCCATTTTTTCCTGTTAATTCTGTCCTGCCATGGGCATGGGGGATCTTTCCCTCTTCTGATATCTTCTAATTCTTTCTTCAGTGTTTTGAATATTTTAACATACAAGTCTTTCATTTGCTTGGTTAGGGTTACACCAAGGTACTTTATGTTTTTCCTGGATTTTCTGATGGGCATTTCATAGAGAAACCCCATTCAGTGCTATGTGTTTTAAAGTCTCTCTCTCTGCATAATATTGGACTGTGGGTCTCAACATGGATTCACATTTGAAACAGAAGGAAGCATCTCTGTGGATAGAACTGATTAATCAGTTGAGGTCATAAAACAACATACTTTAATAAAAACAGCCTGGGTTGCTTGAAAATTTCCGTAGGTTGTCCTGGCCCAACAAATCAATTAATTGCTTCCCATTCCCCATGATGGAAGACTGGTATAGTCACAATAAATGGCCTTTTTGAACTTTATCCCCTACTATTAGGAGATCTCCTAATAAGTGAATACATATATATTTGTCTGTCTACAGTTTAGTTTCTTCACTCAGGATGATTTCTCCAGGTTCCATCCATTGTCTGAAAATACATGGTGTCATTTTCTTAGCTGAATCATCCTCCATTATGGAAATATTTCACATTTCTCTAAAGTAGATTGTCAGACCTATTCTTTAGTCCTCAGAAGTTGAAGGGACTTTGTTCATTGTATTGAATGACAATCAGGTTAACTATGTTCTTTTATCTAGAAGTCCCTACATCTTCTACTACTTCCTTGTGATTTGAATTGCAATGTCCCCATGAAGCTCATCTATTTACACGTTTAGTCCCCAGTGAAGAAATGTCTGGGTAGGATTAAGAGGTATGTCCTTGTTAAATAATACAATTCCTTTTGTTTCCCTAATTTCTTTCTCATCCCTTTTGTCTTTTGTATATAGGAGGGCTACTAATTTTTTGAGTTAATATTGTTCCAGCCAATTTTGCAAAGATGTTTATCAGCTGTACGAATTACCTGGTAGATTTTTTTTTGGTTCTCTTTGTCATATCATCTGCAAATTGTGAATCTTAGACTTCTTTCTTTCTGATTTGTATCCCCTTGATGTACTTCAATTTTCTTATTGCTCTGTCATGGACTTTGAGAACTATGTTGAAGAGATATGGAGAGAGTGGGCAGCCTTGCCTTGTCCCTGACTTCAATGGGATTGCTTTAAACTCTCCATTTAGTTCAATGATGGTTTCCAGGTAGCTAAAACTAGATCATGGCAAGGATTCTCTGCTACATAATCAGTTCCTGGAAAGCATGTCTTCCAGAGTCAAACTCTGCCCTCCTTTAGAGGAATCTTTTCTCAATGTTAATAGTCATTGTAAAAGTTGCCAACATATTATTTTTATGGCTTATGTGGAATTTTATATATTATACATTACACTCCTTTTCCATTGATCCCAGGTTCAAATTCCTACCCACGTGTCACATTAAAATTTTTTTTTCTTTAAAATACATCAGTTGAAGTATGTGTTGTTCATATATTCATTGGAATATGATCAGAGTCTCTTTGCCAAGTCCCATAAAGAAAACTGAGTTCAAACTGTGGCATCCTGTTAACAACCCTAAAAGAGGCCATCAGTTTTGAAGAGCTCTATACTTCATTCTATATATATTAGTATATGTATATATATATATATATATATATATATATGTTTTAATATTAATCACAGGTTATTTACTTTGTTTACCAGTCATTGCCCCCTTCCTTATTTCCTCCCATTTCCACCCTCCCTCCCTCATCTCCTCCCCGTCCCTTTCCAAGTTCCCTCATAGGGGATGTCATTCTCCCCTTCCATCTGACCATAGCTTATTAGGTATCTTCAGGACTGGATGCAATGTCCTCTTCTGTGGCCTAGCAGGGATGTTCCTCCCTGTCTGTGTGTGTGTGTGGGGTATGTAAAGGAGCCAGTCATTGTATTCATGTCAGAAATAGTTCCTGTTCCCCTTACTAGGAAAACCCACTTGGATACTGATCTTCCATGGGCTTTATCCGAGCAGGGCTTCTAGTTTATATCCATACAGGGTCCTTGGTTGGAGAAACAGTCTCATAGAGGAACCCTCAGCCCGAAAATTTTGGTCCTTGTGGAGCTGCTGTCCTCTTCCATTCATACTAACTCCCTCTTTTATCATATGATTCCCTGCACTCTACTGAAGATTTGGCTATGAGTCTCAGAATCTGCTTTGATAAGCTGTCAGTTACAGTCTTCAGAGGCCCTCTGCAGTAGGTTCCTGTCCTGTTTTTTGTCTTCTCCTACTTCCCATGTCCATCCACTTGTCTTTCTAAATGATTATTGATCATTTTACCTCAGGTCCTCTTTTTGTTTATCTTCTTCAGCTGCACATATTTTAGGATATTTATCCTATCTTATAGGAATATATAAGTGAGTATATACCATGTGTTTCTTTCTGCTCCTGGGATTGTTTTTATTTGCATCTCTCTGATGGCTAAGGTTGTTGAGCATCTCTTCAGGTATTTCTCTGCCATTCTAAATTCCTTTACAGAGAATTCTCTGTTTACCCCATTTTTTTAAATTGGATTGCTTGGTTTCCTGCTTTTTAATTTCTTTAGTTCTTTACATATTCTGGATATCAGCCCTCTGTCAGATATAGGGTTGGTGAAGATCCTTTCCCATTCTTTAGGTTGTTGTTTTATTCTGATTACAATGTCTTTTGCTTTACAGAGGCTGTTCAGTTTCATGGGGTCCCATTTATTAATTGTTGCCTTAAGAGCCTGTGCTGTTGATGTTCTCTTCAGGAAGTTACCTTCTGTGCCAATCAATTCAAGCCTCTTTTCCACTTTTTCTTCTAACTGATTTAGTTTTTCTGGTTTTATGTTGAGATCTTTGATTTACTTAGATTTACTTTTATGCAGGGTGATAAATCTGTATCTCTTTTCATTTTTCTGCACATAGAGAACCAGTTGGACCAGCACCATTTGTTGAAGATGCTATTTTTTTCCATTGAATGGTTTTTGGCTTCTTTGTTGAAAATCAAATATTCATAGGTGTTTGGGTTTTATTTCTAGGTCTTCTATTTGGTTCCATTGATCTACTTTTCTGCTACTATGCCAATACCATGCCGTTTTTAATACTATTGCTCTGTAGTACAGCTTAGGTATGTTTCACCTTAATTTTCATTGAATTCTAGGAAGTCTTTAATTTCTTTATTTCTTCCTTAACCCAGTTGTCATTGAATAGCAAATTGTTCAGGTTCCATGTGTGTGTAGGCTTTCTGTTATTTCTATTGTTGTTGAGGTCCAGCTTTAGACCATGGTGGTCAGATAGAATACAGAGAATTATTTCCATCTTCTTGTATCTGTTGAGGTTTGCTTTGTGACCAACTATATGATCTGTTTTGGAGAAGGTTCCATGAGGTCCTGAGAAGAAGAAATATTCTTTTGAGTTTGAGTGAATAGTTCTATAGACATCTATTAGGTCCATTTGAATTAGGGCCTCTGTAAGTGCCTTTATTTCCCTATTTGGCTTCTAGCTGATCTGTCCCTTGGTGAGAATGGTGTGTTAAAGTCTCCCACTATTAAGGTGTTGGGATCAATGTGTGATTTAAGCTTTAATAATGTTTCTATTATGAATGTAAGTGCTTTTGAATTTTGAGTACAGAGGTTCAGAATTGTGATGTCGACTTGGTGGATTTTTCCTTTGATGAAGATGTAGTGTTCCTTCTCAACTTTTTTTAAATTAATTTTGGTTGGAAATATATCTTATTAGAAAACAGGATTGCTACCCCAGCTTATTTTTGGGGTCCATTTGCTTGAAAAACATTTTTCCAGCCCTTCACTCTGTGGTAGTATTTATCTTTGTTGCAGAGGTGTGTTTCTTAGATTCAGGAGAATGTTGGATGTTGTGTCTGCACCCATTCTGTTAGTCTGTGTCTTTTTATTGGAAAGTTGAGTCCATTGATGTTGATAGTGAACCTTAGTTCCTTTTATTGTGGTGTTGGTGGTCTTTCTATGATTCATTGCTTGTTTTCTTTTAATTTTTGTAGGGACATTATTTGTATCCTGTGTTTTCTTGGGTATAGTTGTTTTCATGAATTGGAGTTTTTCTTCTAGTATCTTCTGTGGGTCTGGTTTGCTGTGTAGAAATTGCTTAAATTTACTTTTATCATGGAATAATTTGTTTTCTTCATCTCTGTTGATTGAAAGCTTTGCTGGGTATAGTAGTCTGGGATAGCATCTGTGGTACCTTAAAGCCTGAATGACCTCTGGAGAGGCCCTTCTGGCTTTCATAGTTTCTGATGAGAAGTCTTATGTAATTCTGATAGGTCTACCTTTATATGTTACTTGGCCTTTTTCCCTTGCTGCTTTTAATATCTTTTCTTTGCTCTGTATATTTAATGTTTTGACAATGATATGACAGGATTTTCTTTTCTGGTCTAGTCTTTTTGGTGTTCTTTTTTCTAGTTCTTTTTGGCTTTATTGTATGTTTATGGACATCTCTTTCTTTAAGTTGGGAAAATTTTCTTCTATGATTTTCTTGAAGATATTTTCTGGACCTTGACTGGAGTCTTGTTTTTCATCAATTCCTATTATTCTTAGATTTCTCCTTTTCATGATGTCTATAATTTCTTGTATATTTTTTTATTCTTGTATATTTTGGGACTTTTCTGATTTTGCTTATTCTTTGAGAGAATTATCTATTTATGCAAGCGTATCTTCAGCTCCAGAGATTCTCTCTTCCATCTCTTGTATTCTGTTGGTGATGCTTACTTTTGTGGTTCCTGATTTTTTTCTCTAAGTTATCCAGCTCTAGGGCTTTCTTTGTTTGCGATTTCTTTAATGATTGTAATTTTATTTTTATGTCTCCTACCATTTCCTTTTTCTGTTTGAATATGGCCTCCTGTCTCTGTATGATGGCATCTATTTTTTTTTTGTTTGTTTCTTCTCTATATGTCAGTAATATTGCCTCTAATTGTCCTTCTATTTGCATGGCATGGCTATTTCTCTGAGAGATTTTTTGTTTGTTTCCTTTTTATGTGACTCTAATAACTGGATAAACATATCTTTAAGGTCATTTTCCTGTGATTCTGAAGAATTGGGATATCCACTGATTTGGGAGGTTGCTGGTGAGGTCATGATTTCCTGATTTTTGTTGGGCGTGTTCATTAACCGAACTCTAGGCATTTCTTAATCTATGACCTTCACTATATCTTCTTGGATTCTGCAGTTCATATAAGTGTCACTTTTCTCTGGTGTCTGGAGAATTCTTCAGGGGAATTAGAGGGGTCCAAAGGTTTCAGCCTGTGCATCGGTGCTTTACTTGTTCCTGTGAGAGGGAAGTCTGCAGGTGCAGAAGGAGAGATGCAGGCATGGGTATATGGGTGCATGTGCCTGGAAGTTTGCCTTTAGGAATAGGGTTTTAGAGAATGTAGAGGCCTTCAGTGTGAGGAAAGGGTCTATTGATATCACTGAAGGGTTTTCAGGTGCTGAAGTCATCACATGATTGTGTACTTAAATTTCCTGTGTATTTTAGTAGCCTACAGTCTACTGGTATTGTCTCTAACTGAGCTCCAAGAGTTATTTGCCTAACCTTACTGAGAGTGCCATAGAAAAGCAATATCCCTGTATCAGGATACCCTCTGTTTACCACAGTGGATGTGTGGGTGGGAGGTTTGTGATGACTGGCTGCTATCTTAGAAGCACCCTGGATCTGGGGCTCTATAGGCACTAGGGGGTGTATTGACCCTCTAGCAGGTCAAATAACAAAGCACAGGGGATCCTCCTGTTCTCTGAGTCAAATGTGTGCTCAGACACCTCTGTGGTGTTGTAGCCCCTGTACCCGGAAGTCCAGCTGCGGGTGCAGAACTTAAGTGTCTAGTTGCCTGCCAGGAAGTCCTGTGGAGAGAGTTTCCTGGCTCAGCGCTTGGTGCACCTGGGTGTTTTTGTAGGACCATCACATAGCCCATTGCACATCCCTCTGTCCACCACTGAGGGACTAAGTGGGCCCATGCAGTACAGTCAGCCTCTGTGGAGTCCATAGAGCCAGCTACTCTTGGGAGTGGGACCTAAGCAGGCATTTAGCGCAGATGTATTGTTCAGCATGCAGGTTACGTTGACTGTCAAGGGTGCGGTGCTAGTGTTCCCGCCTCTTTTGTCTTGGTTCTCAGGCAGCAAGATCTGCACCATGGTGCTCTGGATCTGGCCCAAGGAAGGAACGTGCCCCTTCACATTCAAAAAAAGTGTGTATCTGACCTGAATCAAAGAGTTCTCCATTCCTGTGCTGTCCCCACTCCTTCTGGAAATCACAAATTTGATTTCTGGGCTTCAATTTCCCCTTCACTCAACACTTTTGGAGTTATGAATTTCTGTCTCTCAGAAATTATGCCCAGTGATGGCCCCCATCTTGCCTGCCCACCCAATTTATCACCTTGATCATAGTTTTTCATATGAATTTATTTATTAAGATTTGTTCATTTTGTATCTCCTCTGCACCGTACTTTCTCTTCTCATTCCAGTCCAACCCACTCTCCTATCCCTAATATACATTCTCTAGTTCCCTGATAGGGGAGGTCCTCCTTCCCCTTCTATCTCACCCTTGCTTATCAGGTCTCATCAAGGCTGACTGCATCATTTTCCTCTGCGGCCTGATTCTCTAGGCATTGTTCTTCTTGTGTCCTCAATTCCCTCTACTTAGTACACACTTCCTTCCTCCTCTCCTGCAGGCTTTCAAAGACCTCTGAGGGGAGGGAGAATTTCATAGGGAAATCCCATTTACAGCTTTTTGTTTTAAGGTTTCTGCATATTATTGGACTGTGGGTCTCTATATGCAATCCCATTTGATGCAGAAAGAATCATATCTGTGGATACACGATCGTTGCACTGATCTGTCAGTTGAGGGCAGAGAGCAGCATAATAACAGCCTGTGTTTCTTGAATTTAGTTAGGATGCCCTGGCCCAACAACTCAATTAACTGCCACCCAATCGCATTAGTGGAAGACTGGTTTGGTCACAATAGATGGCCAATTGGTACTTTATCTTGCACTATTAGGAGACCTCCTAATAAGTGAATACATACCATAATTTTCTTTCTCCATTTTAGTTACTTCACCTAGGATGATTTTTCCTGGTTCTATGCATTTGTCTAATATTATCATGATGTCACTTTCTTAGCTGAATAATACTCTGTTATGGAAATATTCCACATCTCCCCCAAAGTTGATTGTCAGTCTTGTTCTTTACTCCTTGGAAGTTGTTGGGACTTTACTCATTGTATTGAATGACAACCTCTCAGAATAACTATGTTCTTTTATCTTAGAAGTTCCTCCATCTTCTTCAACTTCCTGGTTATTTGGATTTCACTGTTCTCTTCAAGCCTATCTATTTACATGTTGATTCCAGTATGGAAATATCTGGGAAGGGTTAGGAGATATGGCCCTGTTAGGAATTATATTGTCAAAGGGTGTGCTTTGACGTTGATATGCCAATGAAAGTTACCTGACAGAATTGGGTCTCTGTCTCTTACTCTCTGTCACTTTACATCTTTGTTTCTGTAGGTCTCAGTCTCTATTTCTGAATCTCTCTTCTCACTCTGTGTCTCTCTGTCTCCGTCTTTTTGCCTGCCACTTGTGATTCAGTGCAAAAAGCTCTCAGGTCTGTTGAAGGATTGCAATAAGAAAACTGCTTGCTGACATGTCAACCTGGATCATCTCTGTAAAAATATAAGCAAGGTCCTAATTAAACAATTTTTGTTCAAAGATTTTCCTTCATCAGGAAGGGTTTTCACAGTAAGTACATCACTGATTGAGGACATATCTGTGCATTTAACAAATGATAACAGAATCTGTGATAATGTAAAAGTCACATGTCAAGGACAAGTGACTTTATTAATGACCACTTGAAAGAAATATGTGACACTTTTCCTGATCTAAGAGTCTTGTACACAGAAATTGTTGTGTCTGGGTTGTTTGCTTTCAGCTGCCCAGACTGAGGCATGTAGGTCTCCTCAGCCTTTCTCTCAAACAATCTGTCCACTTGGTCCTTTTATTAACTGGCTCCTGAAACTTTTACTTTTACTGGCTTTCACCTGTTGCATGACATCATTCCCTTACTCAGCCGATTAGCAACTGTAAGAATCTTGAGGTTTCCAAGGAGATGAGTAAACAAACTTTCCTCAGTGTCCTGCATTTGTAATCCTGTGCACATGTGACTTTTTCTTGTAAAACCCAACAAGCCTTTATCTCATCCCTTTATCGAGATCTCACACCTTTGCAAATCCTGTTTACCTTTGTGACAATTTCAGGTAGGAAATGAAACTTTAATCTTACTTTATATAACTGGACAGCTTCCTAAGTTGGGAAGGCTCAAGGTGAAATGGGATTAAGGGAATGTACCAAATGAGAAGGTGCTCTCCACTGTGGTCTTGAACCCGAAATTTCCTAGGCTGTGACTTTGAAATGAGCAGTTACTGGTGTACTGAATAAATGTACCTTCACATTCTTATTGGCATAATAGGATGGTAGGTTCTAGGGTTCCCTGGGATATTGAGTTTTAAAGAGCAGGGAAAAGAGAAGAAAACCAGACAATTCCTGGGACTCATTTGGCTGAAAAAGAGAAAGATAGGTGAGTTTAAAAGGAAAACTGAGGGGATATAAACTTTGACACACTAGTTTTTCCAACCCTCTATGAGCATGGTTGTCTTGGTTGACCTGATTGGATCAGCATCTGTGTGCTACTCAGTGGTCAGTGAGGAACTGTCCAGTTCCTGGGATTTACAGTTCAAACTGGTCCTTCAGTTTGAGAAGAGAAATGGGTCAGAGTTATATGCCTAGAACACAATAGCAGTTGTGTTTCTTGCTATGGTCCTTGAGACAAACCCTCTAAATGTATTGTTAGTGCCAGGACTGCTTGATCAGAATTACCACCTGAGTTTAAGGGATCTGAGGTAGCTAGTTTGAGGGATCTGAGGGTACACAACAGCTAGGTCATGGCTAGGATTCTCTGCTCAATAACGAATTTCTGGGAAGGATTCCTTGCAAAGTCAAACTCTGTCATTTTTAACAGAAACTTTTCTCAATGTTAATGTCATTATTAAAGCTGTCAATATATCATTTTTATTGCATTTGTGGGAATTTAATGTAATATACATTACACTTCTTTAACATTTCTCTTAGGAACTAATAGCTATGTGTCTCACTAATTTTTTTTTCTTTAAAATACATCAATTGAATTATGTGTTGTTCATACACTCATTGGAACATAATCAGTCACCATGCCAAGGCCCTTAAATAAAAGTGAGTGCATCCTTGCCTCACCCTGGTACCACCCACAAAAAGAAGCCATCAGTCCTGAAAAGCTCTATACTTCATCACCTTGATCACAGTTTTTCTTATGTATTTGTTTATTACGATTTATTCACTTGTATCCCCACTGCTGCCCCATCCCTCTTTGCATTCCAGTACCACCCATTCTCCTTCTTCTACTCCTATGCCCTTTCTCTATTTCCCTGATTAGGGAGGGCCTCCTTCCCCTTCTATCTGACCTTTGTTTATCAGGTCTCATCAAGTCTCCCTGCATAATCTTACACTGTGTCCTGATTCTCATGGCATTGTTTCTTTGTATCCTCAATCTCCTCTTCTTATGACACTCTTCCTGCCTCCTCTCCTGCAGGATTCCTAGAGCTCTGAGGGAGAATTTCATAGGCAAATCCCATTTAGAGCTGTGTGTTTTAGGTTTCTCTGTGCATAATATCGGGCTCTGGGTTTCAGTATGCAATCCCAGTTGATACAGAAGGAAGCATCACTGTGGATCCAAGATCATGACACTGATCTATCAGTTGAGGGCAGAGAGCAACATATTTTAATAACAACAGCCTGGGTTGGTTGAAAATTTCTGTAGGATACCCTCGCCCAACAATTCATTCAACTGTCACCCAATCCCCCAAGGGAACACTGGTTTGGAAACAAGTAATGACTTTATTTGCCACTATTATGAGACCTCCTAATCAGTGAATACATACCATATTTGTCCTTCTGCATTTTAGTTACTTCACCCATGGTGATTGTTCCTGGTTCCATTCATTAAGTGGAAAATATCGTGATGAATTCATTTTCTTAGCTGAATAATACTCCATTATGAAAATATTCCACATTTTCTCCAAAGGAAATTGTCAGTCCTGTTCTTTAGACCTGGGAAATAATTGGGTCTTTAAATATTGTATTGAATGACAAGATTTCAGCATAATTATGTTCTTTTATCCTAGAATTTCTTCTATCTTATTCCACTTCCTGGTTATTTAAATTACAATATCCCCTTTAAACTCATGTTTAGTCCCCAGTGAGGAAATGTCTGGTTAGTGTTAAGAGGTATCGCCTGATTAAATAATATAATTTCTTTTTTTCCCCTAATTTTTTTCTCAGCCATTTGGTCTTTTGTATACAGAAAGGCTACTGATTTTTTTTTTTGAGTTTATTTTTTACCCACCCAGTATGCCTAAGGAGTTTATCAGCTGTAGGAGTTCCTTGGTACAATTTTGGGGTCACATTTATTACATTCATAACTTTAGAACTCTATAATGCCTCTAAGAAATTATATGTTTGCAGAACAAAAGAACTGGACACTAGAGATGCTGGATCAAACCTGACAGAATCATTCTTCAGCATGCTGAGACATTAACACATCTATTCCAGCACCTTGCATGTTCCAGCATTTTGCTTGTTCCTGCCTCAACTGCATCAATTGCTGTTTGTCATCAAAGCCTGCTCCCAAAAGAACTTTGAAGAAAGGTTCTACTTTTAATTGGTCCAATGATTTAGACTGTTCCAAAAAGGACTTTATTTAGCCTGAAATTCCCAACATTCAAGGACTGGACCAAAAATGTTATTGCTTGCTATATTAACCATTTTTCCCAATTTTATTTGGGCCCCCTACAGGATTTTTACATGTCCATAATTTTAGCTAGAAGAAATCCATGAAAGCAGCATCCAATTTTCCTTCAAGAGGATTAGGCATTTTTTGGTGGTTTGCTATGGCTCTGAAATTTTATTGTCATTGGGAGATGTTTATTATTATTGATCTTATTCAAAGAGAAACAATGGATATCTTATAGGATGAGAAAAAAGAAAGATTATTTAATCTATACAACTTAGCATTTTATTTGTTATTCTCAAATAAGGTTAATTCCAACTCTGGTATAGGATTTTGCATATTTATGCAAAAATATGTCTATTTTTGATACATTGCTATAAGCTTTAGTATATTGATACAATTTCAAAGCTACTTCCAATACTTTCAAACTGCTATTAAAAACTTGTTAGGGTATAAGGTACTGCAAGTTATTTGCTAGTTATTGAACTCATTCATGTCAGACTGTAGTCTACTTTATCACAGGATTATATATCCTAGGTTTAACATAGAGATATAATTTTGAAGACAGATCTATTTATTATATAAAGATATAATAGGTAGTCTTGAAAATCTTCAGAGATCTACAGATTATGGCATTTTAAAATATTTTTAGTATTTTGAAGATTCTTTCACAATGAGACAGGTCCTCTCCTGGCAGCACACCATCTGCCTGAAAGAAGATAATGAGCATCAAAGAACCTCAATATGGAGATGGCCTCAAATGTGGCAAATGAGCCACTTGAGTAAATAAAATTCCCTCACATCTTGACAAACAAATTCTGCCCAATATAGGCAAGCTAATGCAGGACAAATTGACTGCCAAAGTCTGTCAAGAGAGTGTAAGTTAAGCAAGTCCTAAATAGTTCCTTCTTCACATATATGTCTTTCAAATATTCTGAGCCAGAAGGCTGAAAATGATGCTCCAAACTTATATGGAGTTATGGGTGACTGTTTAGGCAGCAAACTGTTTCTGACATTTATTATTATTTTTGGAAGCTGCTGACATGCACTTCTTATTTACTCAAGTAACTAATTTTATGCCTTCTCAAGTCTCTGATGGTTTAAATATCAAATAGTCATAGTGCCACAAATTAAGCTTGAATTGTTTAGAAGTTAGGAAATTCTTCCATATAGTTAATACCAATAAGGATAAAGTTTAATTTAGGTATAGATCTTTTAACTTGTCTAGATAGACAGGATAATCAAATACTTTCTCCTAAGTTGATAAATACACATGGACTAGACATGCCACATGTAGATTTTACCTAAGAGTTTTCATAATTTGCTAATTATTATTGTATTGAAAGAAAAGCAGCCTTTTTTGGACTTAAAGGGGAAAATGTTAGTATAATATTCTTTTGAATTGCATACACTTTACCCTTATTCATTCAAATGCTTATTTCTATCCCTCACTCTCTGTTTTCAAATGGAAATTGCATTGTGATACTTATTGTAAGCATCCTGTCTCAACTGTGTAAACAGGCCAAAATAAAACAACTACCCACAATGTTGTACAAAGGCAGAGCCAGAGGACAGGAAAGAGGGGAGGAGCTAGAGGGCAGGAAATGAGTGGGAGGAGAAAGGACAAGCAGAACTTCAAGACAGACCTGGAAGAGAGATCTTGGAGGACATGGAGCATCAACTAATGTGGGAAATCTAAATGTTAGGAAACTAGGAGGGCTTGTAGGTTTAGGATGGAATAACTATTTCCCAGCATTGTGTTCTAGGTTAACTAAATAAACCCAGTCTCTGTGAGATGAACTGGTTATACAGCTGTTTAGGACTAACAGCACCTTTATTAAAAGACAAATCCATAATAAATATTAATAGATTCTTACAACAGCCATCTGATTTTATTAATGAATACTTGAAAGAAATATGTGACAGTTTAATTGAATTAAGAGTGTAGGACACAGGAACTGTCATGTCTGGGTTGAGGTCTATCAGCTGCCCAGACTAAGGCATGCAGTGCTGCTCAGCCTTTCCCTCTAGCAGGTGGTACACTTAGCCCTTTTAACAACTGGATCCTGAAACTCTTACTAGCTTAACTTCTTTTCAGATATCATTCTCCCACTCAGCCAATCAATACCTAACCATTGTGATGTCATAATTGGATTGGGATGCCATGATGAATTTTGATATCATGATGTAATTGTGATATCATAATAGCATTGTGATGTCATCATAGCATTGGTGTCCTAATGTCATTGTAAAATCTTATCCTTGTGAAGTCATAATAGCATTTGATGTCAAAATTCTATTTTGATGACATACTTCAGTCATGTTGTAATACCATTGTGATGTTATAATGCCAGGTCTATTTTTGATACACTGGTATAATTTTTAATATATTGATACAATTTAGTAGTGCATTGGTATAAGCTTTAGTATATTGATACATTATACCATTGTGAAGTCATAACACCGTTGCGATACCATAATACCATTGTGATGTCATTGTAGCATTATGAAGGCATAATAGCATTGTGGGGTCATCTCATTATAATGTCATAATAGCATTTAGATGGCATACCATTGTGATGTCATAAAAGCTTTGTGATATCATAAAAGCATTGTTATGACATTGTGATGTCATAACAGCATTGGGATATCAATAGAATTGTGATGTCATAAAAGCATTATGATATCATAATAGCATTGAGATGTCCTAATGTCATTGCAAAGACATATCATTGTGAAGTCATAATAGCATTTTAATGTCCTAATGCCATTTTGATATAATACAATCATGTCATAAGAGTACTAAGATGTCATCATAATATTGTGCTGTCATAATAGCAGTGTGATGTCATAATACCATTTTCTTGCCATAATAGCATTATAATGTCATAATAGCATTCTAAGGTCATACACCATTGTGGGAGTATATTAGCACTTTGATGTCATCACAGCATTGTGAGGTCATAATAACATTGAGATGTCATAATGAATTTTGAAGTCATAACACCATTGTGATACTATCATATCATTGTTATATCATCATATCATTGTGATATCATAATATCCTTTGTGATGCAATTATAGCAATATGATGTCATCATTTGATATCATAATAGAATTATGATGTCATAATAGCATTGTGATGTCAAAATAAGATTGTGGTGTCATAAAATCCTTGTGAAGTCATGAGACCACTGTGATGTCATAACAGAATTGTGATATTATAATGACATTGTGATCTCATATCATTTGATGTCATAATAGCATTGGGATGTCATATCATTACCACGTCAAAAGAGCATTGTGATGTCATAATTCCATTGTGATGTCTAAACACATAGCTTTGAGATGTCATAAAAGCATGGTGATGTGATAATAACATTGTGAGTTTATAATATTATTTGGATATCATAATACCATTGGGAAGTCTTGAAAACATTTCGATGTCATCATAGCATTGTGATGTCCTAATGACATTTTGATGTGATAATAGCTTTGGATATCATCAAAGCATTGTGATAACATCAAACCATTGTGATGTTATCATAGCATTGTCATATCTAATATCTTTTTGATGTCATAATATCTTTGTGATGTCATAATAACATATTGAGGTTATAACCCCATTGTGATATCAAACTAAAATTGTGATGTCATCATAGCATTGTGATGATGTCATGATTGCATTGTGATGTCCTAATTATTGTGATGTCCTAACAATCATTTCATAATAGCATTGTGATGTCAAAGTAGCATGTGACTACATCATAACAAGGTGATATAAAACCATTGTGAATTCATAATAAAATTGGATGTCATACCTCTGGGTTATTATCTGAGCACTGTGATGTCATAGTACCATTGTGATTTCAGACTTTTTATATACTAATAACATTTTGATATCCTAATACCAATGTGAGGTCATCCAGTTGTGAAGTCATAATACCATTCTGATATCATAAGAGTAGTGTGATATCATGATAGCATTGTGATGTCCTGATAGCATTTGGATGTTATAATAATATTAGAATGTCATAAAAGCACTGTGATGTCATAATGTCATTGTGAAGTCATGATAGCATTTTGATGATAAAATTCTATTGTATGTCATACAACACTCATGCCATAATACCATTGTGATATTATAATAGATTGGCAATATCATGACACCATTCTGAAGTCATAATATAATTGTGATGTCATAATAGCATTGGGATGTCATGATGAAATTTTATGTCAGGATGTCATGTTGCCCTTGTAATGTCCTAGCATTGAGATGTCCTAATATCATTTTGATGTTATACCTCTGTTAATAGCATTGTAATGTCAAAATTCCATTGAGATGTCACACAATAATCATGTCATAATGCCATTGTGATATCATAATAGCATGTTGATGTCATAATACCATTGTAAAGTCATAATAACTTCGTGATATCATTATAGCATTGTGATGTGATAAAAGCACTGTGATGTTATAATAACATTGTAAAATAATACCATTAGTATGTGATGTCATAATACTATTTTGATGTCATAACAGTATTGTGATGCATCATAGAATTGTGATGTCATCATAACATTGTGATGTCATAACAGCCTTGTGAAGTCATAACTCCATTTTGAAAATATAATGGCATTGTAATGTCATCTTTTCATTGTGATGTCATAAGTGCATTATGATGTCATAATAATATTGTGAAATCATAATATTAAAATTTCATAACATTGTGATTTCAAAATACCACCACGATATCAAAATTAAATTGTGACATCATATCACAATCATGTCATAATTGCATTGGGAAGTCATTATTCTCTTTGGATGTCATAACTATTGGGATGTCATAATAGGATTGTGATGTCATATCATTGTGATGTCATCATACACTGTGATGTTATAATAGCATTGTGATATTGTGATGTCTTAATATCATTGTGATGTCATATCATTGTGATGTCAGAACACCATTTTGTTGTCATAAGGGAATTGTGCGGTCATAAAAACATTGAGCTGTCATACCATTGCCAGATCTTAATAGCATTATGATGTCATATTAGAATTGTGATGTTATGATAGCACTGTGATGTTATAATAGCATTGAGATGTCATAATACCTCTGTGATGATATAACACCTTTTTGATGTCATCAGAGATGTGTGATGTCATCAGAGATGTGTGATGTCATAACATTGTGATGTCAAAATACCACCATGATATCAAAATTCCATTGTGATGTCATAATTCCATTGTGATATCATACCATAATCATGTCATAATGCCATTGTGAGGTCATAATACCATTCTGATGTTATCTTAACATTGTTATGTCTTAATAGCATTGTGATGTCATAATACTATTTTGAAGTCACATAGCATTGTGGTGTGTAAAGCAATTGTCATTTCATAATAGCATTGTGATGTCATAATAGAACTTTTTGTTCATAATACCATTTTATAGTCACCATAGCACTGTGAAATCATAACACCATTGTAATGTTGTATTAGTATTGTCATGTAATAATAGCATTGAGATGTCAAACCTTTGTGATGACATAATATCATTGTGTCATAATAGCATTGTGATTTCATAATTCCCTTGTGATGTTATGAAACTATCTTACTGTAATAGTATTGTGATGTTATTATAACATTGTGGTGTCATAATATTGGGATGTCATTACAGAGAAATCATACCTTTGCTGGACTCCACCAAGACAATGTAAGGAAGTCCTAAATAGGTCCTGTTTCACATATATATCTATCAAATATTCTAAACTAGGAGGCTGAAGATGATGCTCCAACATTACAGAGAGTTATAGGTGACTATTTAGGCAGCAAAATGTTTCTGACATTTTTTCGGAAGCTGCTAACATGCACTTCAATTTTACGCTAGTAAGTAATTTTATTCTTTCTGAAGTCTCTTATGGCATTGAAGGCCAAATAGTTATAGTGTCACAAAAAAGCTTAAGTTGTTTGGCAGTGAAAATTATACATGAAAACCTAATAGTTTTTATAATTTCATAATTATTAATTTATTGAAATAAAAGGAGCCTTTTATTGGACTTAAAGGCGGAAATGTTCTTTTGAAATGTATACACTTACTTACCCTTGTTCATGCAAATGCTCATGAAACTCTCTGGTTTCAATCCAGATATTGCATTGTGATACTTATTCTATGTCTTCTGTTTCAACTTTGTCTAAACAGGCCCAAATAAAGCAACTAGCCACGATGTTGATCAAGGAGAGGGGAGGATACAGAAGATAGGAAAGAGGGGAGGAGCCAGAGTGCAGGAAATGAGGGGAAGGAAAAAAGGTTGAGGGAAAAGCTAGGAGAGAAGAGCTGGGAGGGGAACTAGGAACTACATGGAGAATGAAAAAGACCTAATATTTCACAAAAAAAAGCAAGTATAATGGGTAAAATCTAAATGTTAGGAAACTATGAGGGCTTGGAGAATTAGAAGGGAGTAACTGTTGGTGATCATTGTGTTCTGTGTTAAGTAAGTATAACCAGAATATGTTTGTTCATTTAGTTATACAGTTCAATAGGATTAACAGCAGCTTTTCCAGAAGATGTATCAAATGTAAATATTAATCAACACATACAACAGAGATATCATATAATTGTCACGTCAGAATAGCATTATTATATCAAAATAGCATTGTGAAGTCTTAATAACTGTGTGATGTCATAAAAGCATTATGATTAAATAATAGCATTGTGAACTCATAATAACACTGCGACGTCATTACACCATTGCAAAATTATAATACCATTGGGATGTGATACCACTGTGATATCATCTTAGCAGTGGAATGTCATAATAGCATGGAGATATCATAATGCCATTATGATATCTTATCATTGTGATGTCCTAATACTATTGTGAATTTATAATAGCATTGGAATGTCATACCATTGTGATGTTATAATAGCATTATAACATGTTATTGTGATGTCATAACAACATTGTGATGTCATAATAGGTTTTTGAAGTCAAATTATCATTGTGATGTCATAAAAGTACTGTGAAATAATACCTTTCTGATGTCATGTCATTGTCATGTCATTATATCATTGTGAGGTTATAATAGCTTTGAGATGTCATATGAGCATTGTGATGTCATAATATCATTGTAAAATAATACCATTTTGATGTCATTATATCATTGTAATATCATAATAGCATTGTTATATCATAAAAGCATTGTGTTGTCATAATAGCACTGAGATGTCATATGAGCAACTTGATGCCATAATAGCATTTCTATGTCATAATGCCATTGTGATCTCAAAGCTCCATTGTGATGTCACACCATAATCATATATTAATAACATTGTGTTGTCATAATGAAATTATGATGTCAGAATAGCATTGCAATGTCACCATATCAATGTGATGTCCTAATAACATTATGAAGTCATACTGTTGTGAAGTCATAATAGAATTATGATGTCATGATAACATTATGATGTCATATCATTGTGTTTTCATAATAGCATTGAGATGTCAAACCATTGTGATGTCTTAATAGCATTGTGATGTCATATCATTATGGTGTCATAACACCATTCTGTTGTCATATTAGCATTGTGCAATCATAAAAATATTGAGCTGTCATACCATTGTAAGATCTTAATAGCATTGTGATGTCATGATAGCATTGTGATGTTATAAAAGCATTGGGATGTCATAATACCATTGTGATGATATAACACCATTGTAATGTCATAATAGCTTTGTAATGTCATCATAGACTTGTGATGTCATAAAACCATTTTGATATCAAAATTCCATTATGATGTCATAATTCCATTGTGATATCATACCATAATGATGTCATAATGGCACTGTGAAGTCATAGCGTTGTGATGTCATAATAATATTTTGAAGTCACAATATCATTGTGAATTTTAAAACCATTGTGATGTCATAATAACACTGTGATATCATACCTTTGTGATGGCATAATAGCATTGTTGTGTCATAATAGCATTGTGATTTCATAATTCCCTTGTTATGTCATAAAATTATCTTATCATAATATTGTGATGTAATTATAGAATTATAATGTCAAAATTTGATTTTGATGTCATACAAAAATCTTGTCATAGTAGCATTGTGACATCCCAATAACATTGTGATTTCATAATTCCTTTGTGATGTCATGCCACAATCATGTCGCAATACCATTGTGATGTCATAATATGGTGATTTCATAATACCATTACGAATGTATTATAGCATTGTGATGTTATAATAGAATTGTAAGGTCATAATGGCATTGTGAAGTCATAACTCCATTGAGATATCATTTATTGTGAAGTCTCAAAAGCATCTTGATGTCATAATACCATTGTGATGGCGTATCATTGTGATGTTATAATAGCATTTAGATGTCATGATTGTGATTTCTTAATACATTTTTAAGTCAGAATACCATTGTTGCATCATAATAGCATCATGATGTCATAGCATTATGATATCATAATAGCATTGTCAAATCATAACACTATTGTGTTGTCACAATAGCATTGTGATGTTCTAATAGCATTGTGATGTCTTAATATCATTGTGATGTAAAATTCTATTGTGATGTCATACCACAATCATGTCATTATAAAATTGTGATGTCATAATTGCCTGGTGACATCATAATAGCTTTCTAATATCATAATGTCAGTGTGAAGTCATAGTAGCATTATGATGTCTTATCATTGTAATATCCTAACACCAAGTCATATTAGCATTGTGATATCATAAATTCATTCTGAAGTCAAAATACTATTGTGATGTCATAATAGCATTTTCAGGTCATAATGCCATTGATATGTCAAAATTCCATTGTGATGTCATACCGAAATCATGTTTTAATAGCATTGTGATATTATAATATCATTGTGAAATCATAATATTATTGTGATGTCATATCATTGTGATGTAACTATAAAATTGTTATGTTATAGTACGATGGTGATATAATAATACCATTGTGAAGTTGCAATAGCATTGCGATGTTCTATTATTGTTTAGTCATAAAACCAGTGTGATGTCATAATAACTTTGAGGTGACATACCAATGTGACGTTTTTATACTAATGTGAGGTCATTATAGCATTTTGCTGTCATAATGCCACTGTGATATTATAATATTATTGTGATGTCAAGACAAAATTGGGATGTCATAATACTATTGTGATATGATAATACACATTTTTTTGTCAGGATATCATTCTTATATCATAATTGCATTGTTTTGTTATATTATTTTTGTGATGTCATAATTCCATTGTGATATCATACCATATGATGACATAATAGCAGATGTTCTAATAGCATTGTGAAGTCATAATAGCACTGAGATGTCATAACACCATTGAGATGACATAACACCATTGTGATGTCATAATAAAATTGTGATATAATATATTGAGATGTCATAAAATTATTGTGATGTCATATCATTGTGTTGTTATGTTACTGTTGTGATGTCAAAATACGATTGTGATATCTAATAGCATTGTGATCTCATAATAGCTTTGTAAAATCCTAATACCATTGTGATATCATACCATTGTGAAGACATAATACAATTGTAATGTTATAATACCATTGTGATGTCACACCACAATAATGTTGTAACAGCATTTGGATTTAATAATACCATTGTGACATCATAATGTCATTTTGAGGTTGTAATGCCATTGTGCTATCATACCACAATCATGCCATAATAGCATTTCAATGACATACTATTGTGATATCATAATAGCATTTTACTTCATAATAACATTGTGATGTCATCATAGCATTGTGAAGCCATAATACCATTATGATGCCTTAATAGGAATGTGAAACTATATCTTTGTGATGTCATAGCATTTTCATGTCAGTGTATCATTGTGATGTCACATGAGCACTAGGATGTCATAATACCATTGTGAGATAATAACTTAACCTTTGTGATGTCATACCACTGTGATGTCATTATATCATTGTGATGGCATAATTGCATTGTTATGTAATAATAGCTTTGTGATGCCATATGAGCAATGTGATGTCATAATAGCATTTTGAGGACATAATGAAATTGTGTTTTCAAAATTTGACTGTGATGTCATAATGACAATGTGAGTTCATAATAGAATAGTGATGTCATAATAGCATTGGGGTATCATAACACCATAGTGATGACATGATACCATTGAGATATCAAAATAAAGATGTGATGTCATAATATAATTGTGATGTCATTATAGCATATTGATGATGTCATACCATTGTTAGAATAATGCTTTTTGAAATGTATTCCCTTATTTAATTTAAATGCTTATTTCTACCCCCCCAATTTATGGTTTCAATCTGGATTGTGATACTTATTCTAAGAAACCTGTCTCAACTTTGTGTAAACAAGACAAATAAAGCAACTAAACACAGTGTTGAGTGATGGGAGGACCCAGAGGGCAGGAAAAGAGTTACAGAGGAGAGGACCTGAAATAAATGGAAGGAGCCATATTATAACAGCACACAAGAAACAAGTGTGCTGTTATAGTTTTTTTAAAAGGTATACACCTTACCCTTGTTCACATGCTGATTTCTCCTCCCACCCTGGGTTCAATCCAGATATTGCATTGTGATACTCATTCTAAGCATCTTGTCTCAACTCTTGTATAAACAGGCCACAATAAAGCAACTAGACACAATGTTGAGATGGGAGGAGCCAAAGGACAGGGAAGAGGGGTAGAGCTAGAGGGCAAGAAATGAGTGAGAGGAGAAGGGGAGGGAGGAGAGCTTGGAGAGAGAGCTGGAGGACAGATCTTGGAAGCAGGTGGATAGATGAACTGGACAAGAGATATCACTAAAAGCAAGTATAATTTGGGAAATCTAAATGATAGGAAACTATGAAGGCATGGAGGTTTAGGAGGAAGTAATTATTGCCCAGCATTGTCTTCTAGATTAACTAAATAAACCAAGTCTCTGTGTAGGGATTTGGGTATACAGCTGTTTAGTTTTAACAACAGCATTACCAGAAGATATATCAATAGTAAATATTAATAGTCATCTACAACAAACGGCATCCAACCAATCTAAATATCCACACCCTCTAAATCATACTTTAATATATTTCATTGGGGGGGTAATCTCTCACAGATAAACCCAAACTTAAAAACCTAAAAACTCCCAGGTCAATTACTGTCTCTTTAAGAGAGACTCGTTTTTTTTTGTTTGTTTGTTTGTTTGTTTTGTTTTGTTTTGTTTTTTTCAATGCAGTTTATTCAGGAACCTTGAACAATCATCTGACCCTGGGGAAAGACAGCCCACAGCTTAAATAGCCTCTGGGTAGCCAACCCCAGCGTGCCACGTGGGCAATGCAGATAGGTCCACATACATGGAAGCAAGCCAGATACTCAGCCTTAGCCAAATGTGGAATTGTTCCTGACAGAGAGCACTCACCATCTTAAACCACCCCAGGAGCAAAAGACAGCCTCCTGTGAGCATACCTTAAACTTTCAAAACAAAACAAACTGCTGGTACAGTTTAACTGAAGGGAAAACCAGCATGACTCCTTTATACTGTGTCTGGCTCAGCTCCACAGCCATGGCAAGAAAGAAAGGAACTGGAGGCAGACCTCTACACAGTGTTTGGCATAAACTGCATCTTAAAAAAAAATTTGTCATGGCATGAGGGTGTTTTAATCCCCTTTGTCTTCATTTTGGCTGTCATAGTCATTGATCTGTTTGCAATATGTTAGTGGTAATGGTTCTTCTCCATTCCTTCTCCTAGAATGTTCAAGGAGAAAATGGGGAAAAAAACAAGGATTGTAATATTAAATTACAAAACAAGAAAAAGAGCACTCTTCCTAATAATTAGATTAATAACAGCTAAAAATCAAAGCTCTCTGGCAGCAAGATACTTGTCAGCTCTTTCTGGTAAGGGTCTGCCAATTCACTGAAACATGAACAAAATTCCAAAAAAAATAACCAACTGGGCTTTGTTACAGCGTAAATTCGCACAACTGACCCCAAACTTAAAATTTTCTTGTCTCTTTGTTTGATTTTCATTTAAAGGCTTTGAGTCACAATGATACTGATTTAAGAAAAAAATATATACATATATCTATATATGCATATAGATATATGTATGTATATATGTATATATGTATATATTTGTATATATGTATATGTGTATATTTACACATATGTATATATAATATGTAATATGTATATATACATGTATATATGTAAATATACATGTAAATATACATGTATATATATGTATATATACATTGGTTGAGGCACATGCCTTTGTTCCCAGCACAAAGTAAAAAGAAACAGGCAGATCTCTGAGTTCTGGATCAAGCTTATTTACATAATAAAAGCCAAGATGGTAACCTCTGCTGTTTAGCCATTTGCAGAGATACTCTAAGATTCAAAATGACAAAATTTTCCTTAAGGTTAGCATGTAAATTATTTTTTCTTAATAATAGATGTTTATATCCTTAATGGTCTAAAGGTTGGATTCACATCATTTTAGGTTTATATAAAGTGAAATAATGTTATACTGCTCTGGAAACTGCCTTATCCTTTTAAACATGAGCCATTTTCACAGGGGAAAATGTTGGTCATGCCTAATGTATAAAAGACACAAGAGGCTTAAAGATGGAAAAGTACATGCCAACCTACTTTAGTCCTAAAAATTCAAAATTATATTCATATGTTTAAAAAAAACAAAATTTCCTTCCCATATCCAAAAGGAGGTAAGACAAAGACTGGCAAAAACCAATGTAAAACTATAGGTATAAGATGCTAGGATATACTTAAATGCTAAGGGTAAGAGTGCTTATATGCTAATGCTAAATGAGTTTACATAAAGTTTGGATATAAAGGCATAACTGCCCATACTGTATAAAAAAGGGGGCAAGCCAAAATAGCCACTATCAATATAAAGCCCAGTACAAGATGCCTAGGGTATGTGTAAATGCTCAAGGTAAGAGGGAGTTTATATGAAGTTTGGCTACAATGACATAAATGCCCAGTCTGTATAAATAAAGGACAAGCCAAAATAAAGCCACAAACAATCTAAAACCCAGGTATAAGATGCGGCAGGGTATGCTTAAATGCTAAAATAAGAGGAAGTTTAAATAAAGTTTGGCTATAAAAGGCATAACTGCCCTTTCTATATAAACAAGGGAATAATAGGACAAATAGCTAATATATATATATATTAATCTAGGGCTAAACCTCAAAAAAGATACAAGATACCTATGGTATGCTTATATTCTAAATTAAAAAGGAATTTATATAAAGTTTACTTAAAACATGCATTTTCTATTGCTCAAGGCAACCAGCTTGGCTCTCTAATGGGAGGCTTTTCTAGGGAAATAGGAAGCAGCTTGACCTAATAAAATAGGCATGCAAGAGCCCAAAATATATTTTAATCTATCCAATCTTGTTTTGATTTCAACATGATAATGACTGTATGTTTAATAGTAATGATAACTTATATTGCTAGTCCATTTACATGGGAACAACTCTGAAACTGACTGAGATAAAAATGTGTGTCCCGCCAAAACTTCAACAATACTTGGCCAATAATCGTTGGCTATAATATCCTCAAAATGTAATATGCTATTCTTTTAATTGATATAGATTAAATTGGCTTACAGTTTAATTTCATCCTGCACATCTCATACATTTATAATTTTAGAACAATATAATGCCTGTGAGAAATTATATGTTTGCAGAACAAAAGAACTGACACCAGAGATGCTGGATCAAACCTAACAGAATCATTCTTCAGCATGCTGAGGCATTTACACATCTGTCCCAATATCTTGCATGTTCCAGCATTCTGCCTGTTCCTGCCTCAACTGCTTCAATTGCTGTTTCTCATCAAAGTCTGCTCCCAAAAGAACTTTGAAGAAAGCTACTAATCTTAATTGTTCCAGCATTTTAGATTGTTCCAAAGAGGACTTTTATTAAGCCTATAATTTCTCAACATTCAAATGTTAATGGACCACAAATGTTATTGCTTGCTTTATTAACCATTTTTTCCCAATTTTATTTGGGCCCCCTACAGTATTTCTACATGAGTAGAATCCAGAGGACAGGAAATGATTGAGAAGAGAAGGGGCGGGAGGAGAGCTTGGAGAGAGAGCTGGAGGACAGATTATGGATCTATGTGGAGACATGGACTGGACCTAAGATATCACTAAAAGCAAGTATAATGTGGGAAATCTAAATGTTAGTAAACTATGAGGGCAAGGAGTTTTAGGATGGAGTAATAATTGCCCAGCATTGTGCTCTAGGTTAACTAAATAAACTCAGGCTCTGTGTGGTGATTTGGGTATACAGCTGTTTAGGTTTAACAGCAGCATTATCAGAAGATATATCAATAGTAAATATTAATAATCACCTACAACATGAGTGAGAGGAGAGATGGTGAAGGAGCAGAGATTGGAGAGCAGAGATGGAGGAGAGATCTTGTAACAGTGTGGAGAGAATGAACTAGACCTCAGACTTCACAAAAAGCAAGCATAATGGTAAAATCTAAATGTTAGGAAAGTATGAGGGCTTGAGGTTTTAAGAAGGAGTAACTATTGACCAGCATTGTGTTCTAAGTTAAATAAATAAACCAATGTCTGTGTGGTGAATTGGTTATACAGCAAGCATTAATAAAAGATAAACCAATAGTAAATACTAATCATCACCTACAATAATCATCACCTACAACATAACTTTGTGAAACCTTCATACCATTGTGATGTCATAACATCATTGCAATGTCATGTCATTGGGAAGATACAATAGCATTGTTATGTCATAATATCATTGTGATGTTATAATAGCATCGGGATGTCATAATACCATTAGGCTATCATGACAATATTGTTATGTCATCATACCATGCTGATGTCATAATAACATTTGGAGCTCATCATATCATTGTGATGTTATAAATCTGTTGTGTTATCATGATATCATTGTGATGACATGAAAGCATTATGATATATATAATAGAATTTTGAGGAGAATAGTGCCACTCTGAAGTCAAAATTCCATTGTGATATCATAACACAATGATGTCATAAGAGAGTTGTGATGACATAATATGATTGTGATATGATAACACTAATGTGATGTCATGATAGCATTGTGAAGTCAAAATTGCATTGTTATGTTATATTATTATTGTGATGTTTTAATTCCATTGTGATATCACAGCATATGAGATCATAATATCATTGTAATATCATATAGCATTATGATGTCATAATTCCATTGTGATGTCATAATAGCATATTGAGATCATAACCTGATTGTGATGTCATCATAGCATTGCTATGTCATAATACCATTGTGGTATCAAAACTCCATTCTGCTGTCATACCATTTGATTTTATTAATAAACTCTTGAAAGAAATATGTGACACTGTTCCTGTCTTGGACAGGATCTGGCATCTCTGGGTTGTGTGCTATTAGCTGCCCAGATTGAGGCATGTAGAGCTGCTCACCATTTCTCTCATGCAAGCTGTGTCTAACACAGTGGTCAGTGAGGAACCCTCCTGATCCTTTGGTTTACAGTTATACTTGGGCCTTCAGGACAGATAAATGGGACCTAGCAATATCTTTAGGACACATAACAGTTGTGTTTCCTTCAGTGGTACAGTTTGCTTCTAAATGTAGTGTTAATGCCAGAACAAGCAGAGGAAGTTTTCTCCATTTTCATAGACATTGTATAAGTTGTCATGAAAATATTTTACTGAATATATGGGAATTTTATATAATATACATTATGCTCCCTTTCTATTGCTCCCAGGTTCAAATTCCAACACATGTGTCACACTTTTTTTTTCTTTAAAATACATCAGTTGAAGTATGTGTTGTTGATATACTCATTGGAACATGATCAAAGTCTCAGTGCCAAGTACTTTAAAGAAAACTGAGTTAATTGTTGCTGCATCCTGGCACTACCCCAAGAAGAAGCCTTCAGTCCTGAAGAGCTCTAGACTTCATCAACTTGATCACATATTTTCTTATGTATTTACTTATTATGATTTGTTCAGTTTGTACCCCCTCTGCTGTCCCCTCTCTCTCTTCTCCCAGTCCATCCACACTTCTTACCCAACCCTTAGGCCATTTCTCTATTTCCCTGAGAAATATCCTCCTCCCCCTTCAATCTGACCCTAGCTTATCAGGTATTATCAAGGCTAGCTTCATCTTCTTCATCTGCGGCCTGATTCTCAGGGAATTGTTATCCTTGTGTCCACAATTCACACTACCTGTGACATTCTTCCTGCTTCCTCTTATGTGGGCATCCCAGAGCTCTGAGGAGAGGGAGAATTTCATAAGGAAAACCTATTTAGAGCTTTGTGTTTTTTACAGTCTCTCTCTACATAATATCAGAATGTGGGTCTCTCTATGCATGCCTATTTGATGGAGAAGAAAGCACTCTGTGGAAACAAGGATATTGCACTAATCTATCAGTTGAGGTCAGAGAGCAACATATTTTAATAACAACAGCCTGGGATGCTTGAAAATTTTCATAGAATGCCCAGGCCCAACAACTCAATAAACTGCCACCATATCTCCCTAGTGGAAGAGTGGTTTGCTCACAATATATGTCCTAGTGGACCTTTATCTCCCATTGTTAGGAATCCTCCTAATAAGTGAAAACATACCATATTTGTCTTTCTGCATTTTAGTTACTTAAAACAGGATCATTTTTCCTGGTTCCATTAATTTGCCTGAAAAAAAATCATGATGTTATTTTCTTAGTTGAATAATTCTCTGTTATTGAAATATTCCATATTTTTTCCCAAAGGAGATTGTCAGTCCTATTATTTAGTCCTTAAAAATTCCTGGGATTTTAGCCATTCTATTGAATGACAAACTATCAGGATAACTATGTTCTTTTAGCCAAAGTCCCTCCATTTTCTTCCAATTTCTGGATATTTGAATTACAATGTTCTCTTCAAGCTCATTTATTTACATGTGCTGTCCCCAGAAAATGCCTGGGAAGGGTTAGGTGTTATGGCCTTGTTAAGTAATATAATTTCTGTTGGAGTTATATTATCAAGGGTGTGCTTTGAAGTAGATATGACAATGAAAGTGACCATACAGAATGGATTCTCTGTCTCTCAGTATCTGTCACTTCATAACTTTGTTTTGGTAGGTCTCAGTCTCTCTCTTTTTGAATCTGTCTCTGTAGCTCTTCATCTATCAGTCTCTTTCTGTCTCCCTTTCTTTGCCTGCCACTTGTTATTCAGCATGAAAAGCTCTCAGTTCTGCTGAAGGACAACAAGATGACTGCTTGCTCAGTCTTCAATATTACTCAACAATAAAAAACAAGGAAATCATGAAATTTGAAGGTAAATCGTAGTAACTAGAAAAGAGAACCCTGAGTGATCTATCCCAGAAGCAGAAAGACACACACTGTATATACCCACTTATATAGACATATAATATAGGATATACCTACTGAAATATGTACACCTAAAGAAACTAATAAAGAGGGAGGACTCTGGCTAAAGTGCCCAATCCCACTCCAACAGACAAAGAGGATGAACATCAGAGGAAGGAGAAAATTGGGAACAAGTTAGGAGCCTGACACAGACAGCTCTGTAAGGCTCTGCCCTGCAAGACTATCAAAGCAGATGTTGAGACTATGGCCAAATGTTGGGCAGCGTGCATGGAATCTAATGAAAAAAGTGGGAAATAGTAAGATCTGCAGAGGACACGAGCTCCACAAGGGGAGAAACAGAACCAAAAATTCTGAGCACAGGGGTTTTTCCTGAGACTCATACTCCAACCAAGTATGACACATGGAGATAAGCTTGTAACCCTGCGTTGATATAGCCCATGGCAGTTCAGTGTCCAAGTTGGTTCCATGATTATGGGAATAGAGACTTAATCTGACATGAATTGACTGACCAGCACTTTGATCACCTCAGCCTGATGGAGGAGCAGCCTTACCAGGTCACAGAGGAAGACAGTGCAGTAACTCCTGATGATATCTGCTACACTAAGATTAGAAGTAAGGAGAGGAAGTGCCACTGACTGGCCCAGTTGGGCTCCCATTGTCCATGAGAGAACAAGGCTTTGGACAGGAAGACATGGTTTGGGCGATGAATTGACAGACAGAGGCAGATGGTTTTGACTCTGCTGCAACTTTACTGAAATCAAGCTGGTATTTTTATAATGATTTCACAAAAGGCACCTTAAAATTGGCATACTTCCCAGAACATTTACACTTATACCAAGAACACAAAGTTTACATTTTAACTCAAAATGTAGTCAAACATAAACCAGTGCCCACAGGAAATCTTGACCTAAAAACTTTTTTATCAGAGCAAACAAAGAAAAAGAAAGCTCAAATGTAGTTTCATTATTGCTAACCAGTGAAGAGGAAAGTCAGGAGCTATGTCAGGTGCCTGCCAAAGTCCCTCTCTATATCAAAATCTAATTACACCTTTGTTAACCATCCTCCCATATGTTCTGCCCAAGATTTATTTTTTTTTGAAAGACAATATTTTATAAAAAGGTTTGAAAATAAAAGAGAAGTGAAGAAAGGAAAACTAAATATAGAACAATGTACAATAAATCACAGAGGCAATATAATGTGTAACCTTTAAAATGTCAGGCTATGGTTAGAATTAATGGCATAGTATTTAAAAGAAAGTAAATACAAATGGAAGTTTGATGTATCTAAAATAGGATATACTTCATTTATGAAAGAAATCATGTAATGATTTTTTTTTCTTTTTTTTTTTTTTCAATGCAGTTTATTCAGGAACCTTGAACAATCCTCGGACCCTGGGGAAAGCCAGCCCACAGCTTAAATAGCCTCTGGGTAGCCAACCCAGGCGTGCCACGTGGGCAATGCAGATAGGTCCACATACATGGAAGCAAGCCAGATACTCGGCCTTAGCCAAATGTGGAATTGTTCGTGACAGAGAGCACTCACCATCGGGAAGGTGGAAGGCGGAAACTGGCTCCATCTTTAAGTCTGCCCAAGATTTATAATCTTCCTTAGAAACAAGTCACTGAAGGGAGGGGAAACTCCCGCCAGCTGCACTTCTCATGCTATTTTTTCTTAAGAAGGAGCCTATTATTTTTTTACTATTCTTAATGCCTATTAATACTAAATCTAATTCATTACTTTTCTTAAACTTATCCCTTTTACATTTTATTTTTATTAAAGCCTTTAATAATCTACTAATAATAAGTTTCTTTACAAAATTAGTTGTGCTGTTTCAGGAGTCACAGAGAAAGATCAAAGATCTCATTATTCCAGCCGCAGAGACACAAATGGAAAAGCGTAGAAATCTCAGAATACATCTCTTTTCCAAGTGGGATGAGTCTGTCAGGGACCTTCCAGGGAGCGAATTTCCAAAGAAAGCATGTCTCCCGCCCTGTATGTAGCACATGCTACTAGTATGGTATACTAGTATGGTATAGGTGTTGGCAAGGAAGTTCTCCCCTATCAGTGGACTTGGGTCACAGCATGCATGGAGAAGGGGGAGGTAAGGTGGGATGGGTAGGGGAGAAAAGAGGCGTTTGTGGGGAGACACAAGGTGAATAAATAGGAATTAATAAAATTAAAATAAAAATATAAAAAAATACAATTCCTTTTGGAGTTATATTGTAGGAGGTTGTGCTTCAAGGTTGAGACACCAATAATATGACAAGACAAAAAGGAGTCTATGTCTCTTGATCTGTCAATTTATATCTCTATTTCTGTCAGTCTCAGTCTCATTCTCAATATTTCTCAATCTGTCTCTCTAGTTCTTTTTATCTCTAGCTCTCCCTGTCTCCCTCTCTCTTCCTGCCACTTGTGTTTAAGTATGAAAAGCTCTCAGATTAGCTGAAAGACTGCATCAAGATGACTGCTTGATGATGTGACATCAGGGATGGTCTCTATAAAATGTAAGCAAGGTCAAATTTCCTTAGGGGGAATTTTCCCAGTAAGTAATTCACTGACTGAGGAAATATCTGTGCATTTAATACTCACGGAATCTGTGATAATGTGAAAGTCACATATTAAGGAAATATAACTTTATTAATGACCACTTGACAGAAATATATGACACTTTTACTAAACTAAGAGTCTTGGACACAAGAACTGTCATCTCTGGGTTGGGGCTTTCATCTGACAGATTGAGGCATGTAGGGCTTCTGAGCCATTTTCTCAAGCAGGCTGTCCACTTGGCTCTTTTAATAACTTGCACCTGAAACTCTCACTGGCTTTCACTTGTTGCATGCCAACGTTCTCTCTCTCGGCCAAACAGCACCTGAGAGAATCTTAAGGTTTCCATGGAGATGAATACACAAACTTTCCTCAATGTCCAGTATCTCTTATCCTGTGCACATGTGACTTTTTCTTGTAAAATCCAACAAGGCTTTATCTCATCCTTTTATCCAGATCCCACACCTTTACTCCTGTGTACCACTGTGACAATGTTTGGTAGGAAATGAATCTTTAATTTTTATTGAACTGGACAGCTTCCTAAGTAGTGAAGCTTCAAAGTGATGTGAGATTAAGTGTTCAACAAATGGTGCTGGACCAACTGGATGTCTACATGCAGAAAAATGAAAATAGATCCATATTTATCACCCTGCACAAAACTAAAGTCAAAGTGGATCAAGGACCTCAACATAAAACCAGATACCCTAAATCAATTGGAAAAAAAGTGGGGAACAGCCTAGAACTCATTGGCACAGGAGACAACTTCCTCAACAGAACACCAACAGCACAGGCTCTAAGAGCAACAATCAATAAATGGGACCTCATGAAACTGAAAATTTTCTGTAAAGCAAAGGATACCGTCATAAAAAAAAAACGACTGTCTACAGATTGGGAAAGAATCTTCACTAACCCTTTATCTGACAGAGGACTAATATCCAGTATATACAAAGAACTAAAGAAGCTGAAAAGCAGCAAACCAAGTAATTCAATTAAAAAATGGGGCACAGAGCTAAACAGAGAATTCTCGACATAGGAATATCGAATGGCAGAAAAACACTTAAAGAAATGCTCATCCTCATTAGCCATCAGGGAAATGCATATCAAAACGACCCTGAGATATCACGTTACACCCTTCAGAATGGCCAAGATGAAAAACTCAAGCGATAACACATGCTGGAGAGGTTGTGGAGAAAGGGGAACCCTCCTCCACTGCTGGTGGGAATGTAAACTGGTACAACCACTCTGGAAAGCTATTTGGCGCTTTGGCGCTTTCTAAGACAACTAGGAATAGTGCTTCCTCCAGACCCAGCTATACCACTGCTAGGTATATACACAAAGTTTGTTCAAGTACACAAAAAGGACACTTGCTCAACTATGTTTATAGCAGCTCTATTTGTAATAGCCAGAACCTGGAAACAACCCAGATGTCCATCAACGGTGGAATGGGTACAGAAATTGTGGTATTATTATACAATGGAATACTACTCAGCAATCAAAAAGGAGGAAATCATGAAATTTGCAGGCAAATGGTGGGATCTAGAAAAGATCATTCTGAGTGAAATATCCCAGAAGGAGAAAGACAAACATGGGATATACTCACTTATATAAACCTATAAGATATGATAAACATAATAAAATCTATACACCTAAAAAAGATAATCAATTGAGCGGACATGGGGTAAGATGATCAATCCTCATTTAGAAAGACAGATGGGATGTGCATTGAACGTATGACAGGAGTCTACGGAGTGCATCTGAAAGACTCTAACTAGCAGTGTTTTCAAAGCAAAGACTCATGACCAAACCTTTGGCAGAGTACAGGGAATCATAAGAAAGAAGGGGAGCTAGTCTGATGGGGAAAGGATAGGAGCTCCACAAGGACCAAATATATCTGGGCACAGGGTCTTTTCTGAGACTGACATTCAACCAAGGACCATGTATGGATATAACCTAGAACCTCCACTCAGATGTAGCCTGTGGTAGCTCAGTAACCAATTGGTTTCCCAAAGTGAGGGGAACAGGGACTATTTCTAACAGGAACTCAATGACTGGCTCTTTGGTCTCCCCACCCCTGAAGGGAGGAGCAGTCCTGTTAGGCCACAGAGTAGGGCTTTGCAGCCAGTCCTGAAGATACCTGATAAAACAGGATCAGATGAATGGGGAGGAGGTCCCCCTATCAGTGGACTTGGAAAGGGGCAAGGTGGAGATGAGGGAGGGAGGGAGAGACTGGGAGGGAATGAGGGATCGGGACACGGCTGGGATACAGAGTTAATAAAATGTAACTGATAAAAAAAAAATAAAAAATAAAATAAAAATAAAAAAATAAAAAAAAAAGATTAAGTGGAATGTTAACAAAGGACAAGATAGTGTCCTATTGTGTTCTTGGTTGTGAAATTACCATGTTTTTGACTTTGAACTGAGCAGTTACTCATGCACTCACTTAATGTAGCTTCACATTCTTACTAATATAATAGGTCGGCAAGGTCTAAGTTTTCCTGGGGTATTGAGACATTAAGAACAGGGAAAAGAGAAGGAAGCAGACAATTCCTGAGAATGGTTTGGCTGAAACAGAGAAGGATTTGTGTATGTAAAAGGAGAACTGAGGAGCAAGATATTATTTGACAGCTACTGCTGTACACACTTCAGTTGCCAACCCTCTATGAGAAGGATTACATTGGCTGACCTGGCTACATTTGCAGCTGTGTCCTACTCTTGGTTCAGTGAGGAACCCTCCTGGTCCTGGGGTTTACAGTTAAAACTAGGCAGTCAGAACAGTGAAATGGGTCCATGTTATATGCCTAGGACACAAGAGCAGATGTGTTTGCTGCTGTGATCCTCCAAACAAACCCTCTAAATGTAACGTTAGTGCTCAAACCACTTGTTCAGATGTGTCACGTGAGCTCATGGGGTCTGAGGTAGCTGGGTAACCACTAGTTCATGGCTAGGATACTCTGCTACATAATGAGTTCCTGGAAAGCAAGCCTTACATAGTCAAACTCTGCCCTCCTTTACCAGAATTTTTTTCCATGTAAAAAGTCATTGTAAGTTTGTCAACATATTATTTTTACTGATTATTTCAGAATTTCATATAATACACATTACTTTTCCATTGCTCCAAGGTTTAAATTCCAACGTATGTATCAAACTAATTTTTTCTTTAATATTCATCAATTGAAATATGTATTGTTCATATACTCATTGGAACAAGATCAGAGTCTCAGTGCCAAGTCCCTTAAAGCAAACTGAGTACATCCTTGCTGAAGCCTGGTACCATTTGCAAGAAGAAGCCATCAGTCCTGAAGAGCTCTCAAACTTCATCACTTTGATCACATTTTTTTCTTATGTATTTATTTTTTAAGATGTGCTCACTTTGTATCCCCCCTGCTACCCCTCAGTTTTCTCCTTCTAGTCTCAACCAGCCTCCTTCTTCTACCCCGATGCCCTTTCTCTATTTCCCTGAGAGGGGAGGTTTTCCACCCCCTTCTATCTTACCCTACCTTACAAGTCTCTTCTCCTGCAGGCTTCCCAGAGCTCTGAGGGGAGGGAGAATTTCATAGTGAAATACCATTTAGGGCTGGGTTTTTTAGTGTCTCTCTCTCTCTCAGCGCAATGTCAGAATGTGGGTCTCCATATGTAATCCTATTGAGGAAGAAGGAAGCCTCTCTGTGGATGCAAGAAAATGGCATTGATCTATCAGTTGAGGACAGAGAGCATCATAGTTTTTAACAACAGCCTGGGTTGATTGAAATTTTCTGTAGGATGCTCTTTCCCAACAACCCAATTAACTGCCATCAACCCCCATATTGGAAGAATGGTTTGGTCACACTACATGGCCTACTGGAACTTTATCCCCCACTCTAAGGAGACATCCTAATAAATGAATACATACCATATTTGTATTTCCACTTTTCTTTACTTCCCCTGGAATGATTTTCCCTTGTTCCATCCATTTGCTTGAAAATATGATGTCATTTTCTTAGCTGAAAATGAGTCTGTTATGGAAATATTACACATTTTCCAAAAAAGGAGATTGTCAGTCCTGTTCTTTAGAACTTGGAAGTTTCTGAGACTTTAATAATTGTATTGAATGGCAAACTATCTGGATAACTGTGATCACTTAGTCTAGAAGTCCTTCCATCTTCTTCCAATTCTTGGTGATTTGAATTGCAATATCCTGTTGAAGCTCACTATTTCTGAATCTGTCACTCTATCACTTTCTTTCTTTTTCTCTCTCAGTCTCCCTCTCTTAGTCTGCTGCTTGTGGTTTAGTATGAAAAGCTCTCAGTTGTGCTGAAGGACTACAAAAAGATGACTGCTTGATTACATGACATCATGGATTGTCTCTGATATAAGGTCCCAATTAAATGTTTTTTGTTCAAAGATTTCCCTTGGTCACGTAACATTTTCACAGTATGTAATTCAGTGACTGATGAAATATCTGTGCATTTAACAAATAATAATGAAATCTGTGACAATGGGAAGTCACATGTCAAGGACAAGTGACTTTATTAGTGACCACTTGAAAGAATTATGTGACACTTTCCTGAACTAAGAGTCTTTCACAAAGTAACTGTCATCTCTGGGTTGCATTCTATCAGTTGTTCAGACTGAGGCATTTAGGACTTCTCTGCCTTTCTCTCAAACATGCTGTCCACTTGGCATTTTTAATAACTGTCTCCTGAAACTCTTACTGGCTTTTACCTGTTTTATCACATCATTCTGCCTCTTAACCAATCAGTGCCTGAGAGAATCTTGAGGTTTCCATGGAGATGGGTAAAGAAAATTTTCTCAGTGTCCAGTATCTCTGATTCTGGGAAAACTTGACACTTTCTTGTGAAACCCAACAAGCTTTAATCCTCATCCATTTATCCAGATCCCTCATATTACTCCTGTTTACCTCTGTTATAATCTCAGGTAGGAAATAAAACTTTAATGTTTATTTATTTGGACAGCTTCCTAAGTGGGAAGCTTCAAAGTGATGTACGATTAAGGGGACTGTGCTAAATAAAAAAAAAATGGTTTCCTACTATTGTCTTGGATCTGAAATTTCCTAGCTTTGGACTTTGAACTGAGCAGTTAGTGACACACTGTCTAAGTGTACCTTCACATTCTTATTGATATAATATGCTAGCAGGTTCTTTGGTTCCCTGGGGTATTGAGTCATTAAAAGCAAGGAAGTGAAAGTAACCTTACATTCCTGCAGTCTACAATAAGAAGGTCCACCTGAAAGAGGGAGTGTGAATGGGGGGACAGATACTGGAACAATGGAGACAAGACAGATTTCTGTTCAAGTCTCAGTTTACTGAACGTGCAAACAACACTTATAAAGCAAAGGGTATCAGCAAATTTTTTTTTTCACAGAAGCAACACATCTGTGTCTCATGACAAGGAATTCAGGAATTCACTCAAAATTACACAAATAATTCTGTCTGGTTCTCAAGGTTGCAGGGAGCTTGCTATCTACTTCTCAGGTTCAGAACAGCCTGCTTGCGAAGACTGTCATGGATAGTCTCTGAGACATGGAATTTAGATAAGACCAGAATATGGCAAGGCCAGGAGGCAGAATTCCAATTACCAAACTCCTTCAGATCCTCCTCCTTTGTTTTATGGAGAGCCTGTCATTGGTTGGCGAAATATGCATTTTTTTCTTACTTGTCATCAAGCTCTTGGATGCAATTTTTACAAGCCTTTGTCTTAGGTTGGAAAACCACAATTTTACTTTTACACATCATTGAATTACCTCCATATCAAATGGCGTGTTAGAGATCTTTAATTTAAATTCATGCAACTGCACTTGCATGCATTGAAGTTGTTGAGGAAGGATCTATAACACACAAGGAAGGCAGGCACAGGACCACAAACTCATGCCTGCCAAGCCTGCAATTGTCAGGCTGCACTTAAGCACAGAGTCAAATGTTGTAAAGTGCCTCCTGAGGCTAGTTAATATATCTCAGGTTTTATTGGACAATTCTATGCTAGGTTTCTTGGCGGAGTCTAGGTCATGGATCTTATTTCTCATCATTAACATGTACAATGAGAAATTTTTTGCTAGACCAAATACCACCAAGGAGATTCTGAATCTGAATCCAATTAAATTCTGTTTCATCATACCAAGAATCAGATACCCTAGTGGGAATCATAACAAAAGCAGGTTGATTAACATCTAATACTGAAAGGGCATTATTATCAGCACTAACACAATTAGTAAGAATGTAATATAAACATTCAATTGAATAGGTATCATTGTTCTTAAAATGTCTTAGTACAGTGTTTCTAAATAGCAGTGCATAAGGAGGATTAACAGATGCCAAAACTAAAGTATACTTGATGAATGTAGCTACTTGCATTCCCAGAGAAAATGCCTATATATCCCAATGAAGCATTCAATTTCCATACATAGTTTTGCCAATATTTATTTGAAGTCCTCCAAAGTCCAGCACTAACAGCTTTTTCTAAAACAAAGGAAATGCTCAACCTCATTAGCCATTAGGGAAATGCAAATCAAAACAACCCTGAGATTTCACCTTACACCCATGAGAATGGCCAAGATCAAAAACTCAAGTGACAACACATGCTGGAGAGGTTGTGGAGAAAGGGGAACCCTTCTCCACTGCTGGTGGGAATGTAAACTTGTACAACCACTCTGGAAATCAATCTGGCGCTTTCTCAGACAACTAGGAATAGCGCTTCCTCAAGATCCAGCCATACCACTACTGGGCATATATCCAAAAGAGGCTCAAGTACACAAAAAGGACATTTGCTCAACCATGTTTGTAGCAGCTTTATTTGTAATAGCCAGAAGCTGGAAACAACCCAGATGCCCCTCAACTGAAGAATGGATGCAGAAATTGTGGTACATCTACACAATGGAATATTACTCAGCAATGAAAAATAAGGAAATCATGAAATTTGCAGGTAAATGGTGGGATCTGGAAAGGATCATCCTGAGTGAGTTGTCTCAGAAGCAAAAAGACACACATGGTACATACTCACTCATATAGACATACAACATAGGACAAACCCACTAAAACCTGTGCATCTAAAGAAACTAAGCAAGAGAGAGGACCCTAACTAAAACGTCCAAACCCCATCCAGAAAGGCAAAGAGGATGGACATCAGAAGAAGAAGAAAACAGGAAACAACCTAGGAACCTACCACAGAGGGCCTCTGAAAACCTCTGCCCTTCTGACTATCAAAGCAGATGCTGAGCCTGATGGGCAACTGTTGGGCAGAGTGAACGGAATTTTAGGTAAGAACTGGGAAATAGTAAGAGCTGGAGAGGACAGGGTCTCCACAAGGAGAGCAACAGAACAAGAAAATTTGAACATAGGGAACTTCCCAGAGACTCATACTCCAACCAAGGACTATTCATGGAGATAACCTAGAACCCCTGCACAGATGTAGCCCAGGGCAGTTCAGAGTCCAATTGGGTTACATAGTAATGTGAAGAGGGACTGCCTCTGACATAATCTGATTGGCCTGCTCTTTGATCACCTCCCTCTGGGGGGGGGAGGGAGCAGCCTTACCAGGCCACAGTAGAGGACAATACAGCCACTTTTGATGTGAACTGACAGACTAAGATCAGAAAGGAGAGGAGAACCTCCCCTATTAGTGGACTTGGGGAGTGGCATGCAAGCAGAGGGAGGAGGGAGGGTGGGATTGGGATGGGAGGAGGGAGGGGCTTATGGGGGGATGCAGAATGAATAAAGTGTAATTGATGAAAAATTTAAGAAAAAAGGGAAAAATAATTTAAGAACCTTAAATGACTTTCAAAATTGGAGGAAAACATGGAGTTAGTCAATTGGCATGGAGCACATCTCGCCCCTGGGGGCAATGGTCTCCTGAACCTACTCAGACCTCAGACACCACCACTGCTAGTTCTAGAACTGACGCAGGATGTTCCAACGAGGGGTTAAGGCTTCTCATAATATTTCCTATAAGCCCACACCTGTTTGTCTATATCCCCCATTTTTATTCATTATTAGCCAGATAGAGCCAAGTAATTGTGGTAATCATACTTGCTTTTTTGCCCAATGCTGGAATGCTAGTAAAGTTAGGTATGCCCTGGTTACTCGCATGCCTCACTGGGTGCCTATGCCCATTGATGCCCCTCACGCTATGACTCTCTTCAGACAGAAAAGGGATCTTGGAACTACAGCCACCATTGTTACTACCATCTCATTGACGGCTGTTGGAGCTACCACCAGGGCATTAGCCATGAGTCATACTGGACAGATTGCTCAGACCCTGAATAATCATTTAGCCAATGTAGCTCATGCCTTAGTTGTACATAAAGGAATTAATGCTCAACTAAAAGGAAGCTTGATGGTGTTCAATCAGAGGATTGACCTCTTGCAGGAGCAAATTGATACCCTATGGCAAATCGCTCAACCTGGCTGTCAATGAAAGTATGCTGGACTTTGTGTCACTAGCATACAACATGAGAATTTTTCCTGCGCTGCAAATCTGTCTAAACAATTGTCGAGCTATATTTTAGGTAATTGGACTGGAGAATTCGATACTACGATGGAGCAGCTGAGAGTGGCCATTGTCACAGTAAATTCTACCAGAGTGGACGCAGGACTAGCCACAGGATTATCAACATGGATTGCTGCAGCCATGAATCATCTGAAGGAATGGGCGGGCATGGGAGTGTTAGCAGGCCTTCTGGTGTTGGTCTCCTTGGTTTGCCTGTGGTATATATGCAAGATTAGAGTCTCACAACAGTGTGATGCAGCCTTGATCATTCAGGCCTTTACAGCCATTGAAGCAGGACATTCTCCCCAAGCATGGTTGGATACCATAAAAAGCTAAAATGATACGCTCAGGATGCGAGGCTAAGCACTGCACTCAGGGTCAGCCGCTTCGGACCCAGAGAAGAGCATGTCTGATTGCATGCGGGTTGATGCCCCAGGTCCCGCCTCTGAGAAAAAGGTATCGGACGGTCTGATGCTCTTTGGGTGGATGACACCTAAATGAACATCTGTACAAAGTCCCAATTTATTTCTAATATCAGAGATCAGACCTCTACTCTTACCTGATGCGTCTAAAACAAAAAGGGGGAACTGTAGAGAGCTGCGGAATGCTATGCCTTAAAGATGGAGCTGGTTTCTGCCTTCCACCTTCCCGATGGTGAGTGCTCTCTGTCACGAATAACTCCACATTTGGCTAAGGCCGAGGATCTGGCTTGCTTCCATGTATGTGGACCTATCTGCATTGCCCCCGTGGCACGCCTGGCTTGGCTACCCAGAGGCTATTTAAGCTGTGGGCTGGCTTTCCCCGGGGTCCGAGGATTGTTCAATGTTCCTGAATAAACTGCATTGAAAAAAAAAAAAAAAAAGACATTACAAAAGAAAAAAAAATAAAACAAAGGAATTTTGACTGCCTTTACCTGAAGCCAAGTTGTTAATACCCTTAACGATAGACCAGTCCAGTCCATGACTGTAAATGCAGGGTCACTGTCCCAGGAGTACATGGTGGGCATTTCTACTATGCATCTTTTCCAAGAAATCATCAGTTGAGGAAAAAGTTGGGTAACTCATTGGAGATGTAAGACTGTCATTCTTAACTCCCATAGGAAGAAAAAATAATATCCCTCCAATGTTCCTCTTTACCTGGTTGCAAAGGGAGGCATGAGTTGTCACTCCAACTTTAGAGTAGTATGCATTCATTCCGACCTATGATCTGGAGAGAGCCTGGTAAGCAGTCCTGATGAATATTCCCTGGTACAGCAAAGAGGATGACCTCTTCCTATTCCTGATAAGTTAAGAGACAGTTTTACTTGTGTTCTTTCAAAATCAGGAAAACACATCAGCCAAGTGTTGTTAACATAAACAAGGACATCTGCATCATCTCAAGAAAATGGATGTATTAGATATGGATTACTAATGTACATGCAATAAGCAGTCATCTTGACCAGAGGGGTCCTCTTTGACATCATTATCATTGTCAGGAGAAAGCTCCTCATCCACTTGTCCCACCAGATATTCCAGTAACTATCAAGCTGCATCAGTGTCCTGCAAAAAATCACAGATAGATCCTCATCCCCATATGAGTACAGATTTTGGTCCATGCCGTTGATTTCTTTAAGGATCCCTCTATTTTACTTTAGCAAAAGTTTTCTTGGTTTCTGTATGCCAAAATCTATGTGCTGCAGATTTACCATGCTTATCCAAATTTTAAAAATTCTGAATGGAAAGAACATGACTAAGATGATTCTTATTTTTCCAGGGAGTAGCTTCGACTTCTTTTTTTTTTTTTTTTTAGCAAATAAATCTTAATTGTATATTGGGTATACATTACCACACCTTGTCCTTAAGGGTTGTACAGTATTTTAGTTATATGAGAAACTTGAAACAGTTAAAAAATAAAAACTTTTGAAAGATTTGCTAGTATATCCTGTTTGATTGTCAGTTTTAAATTGCTTAGGAACTCTTAAAACATTAAAAGCAAATAGAAAAGGAGCAATAACATTCTTTGCAGCTTTTCCTGGTTGAAGAGTGGCAAAAATAAAGCCATAGTATGTATCTATGCAAACATGTACATATTTTAATTGTTTAAATACAGGAATATGATTAAGATCCTTTTGCCAAATCTGATTTGGAATCAGTCCTTTGGGATTGACTCCCAAAAGAGGAAAAGGTTGAAATTGAGGACAAGTACTACAAGCGTTGACTTTCCTAGGGGCCTGTTCCTTAGTCAAGCCATATTTAAGTCTCAAGGTTTGACTATTAAGACGATGCATCTCATGAGCGACCTGGGCTCTTTTTAACTGTGAACATTAAACTTTGGTGACTTTATCTGCCAATACATTTCCTTTTGTTAGGGGTACTGACAATTTAGAATGAGCCCTCAAATGTTCTATAAAAAAGGGAAAGTTTGTTTTTTGTGTCAGATTTTGAATTTGTAAAACTAAAATTCCCAGGAGATGTCTGAACTTGACCTGCAGTCTCTAACGTAGGCAAAGATTGATATCTATATGCACTATCTGTAAAAATGTTTAAAGACTGCTAATTAAAACTTTGAAACACACCCAATACTGCATATAACTCCATTTGCGCAGATGTGTTAGACACTTAAAAAGATATTGTTTTGCTTTTATAAGCATAGAAAGCATCATCAGATAATGAACCATCAGTAAATACTGTTAAAGTATCAAAAATTAGATTAACTTTTGTTTTAAATAGAAAAATTAGAGCTTGCACCTATAAAAACTGAATTAGTTTTTCTGTGCCTCAAAAGGTTGGACGCTATCATAAGAAGCTTACATATGTTGAAATGACATATTTATCATATCCATGGCAAATCTGAGGGCCAGATATTTTGAGTTACTCTTTCTCTAAATTTATCATCTGCTCTAAGGTTCATCCTATAACAGGATGTGTTCATGTTATACAACTAGGACAAAAGAGCAGCTGTGTTTCTTGCTGTGGTACTCCAGACCAAACCTCTAACTGTACTGTTAGGGCCAAGACAGCTTGCTCAGAGGTGCCACCTTAGCTCATAAGGTCAGAGGTACTTGGTTCATGGCTATGATTCTCTGCTATAAAATGAGTACCTTTTCAGCATGTGTTGGCATTTGAGTTCTTGATTTTAGCCATTTTGATGAGTGAAGGTGAAATCTCAGCTTTTAATTTGCATTTCCCTGGTGGCCAATGACACTGCATGTTTGTTTAAGTGTTTTTTTGCTATTCAATATTCCACTGCAGAGATCAAAACCTCAAGTGACAACATGTGCTAGAGAGGTGGTTATAGACAAAGGGGAACCCTCCTCAAAGGTTGGTGGGAACATAAACTTGTACAACCACTGTGGAAATGATGCTGGCATTTCCTCAGACAACTAGTAAGAGTGCTTCTTCAAGATCCAGCTGTACCACTCCTAGGCATATATTTAAAAGAGACTCTAGTACACCATAAGGACATTTGCTCAACCATGTTGTAGCAGCTTTATTTGTAATAGCCAGAACCTGAAAATAATGCAGATGCCCTCCAACTAAACAATGGATACAGAAATTGTGGTCAAGGACACTTTATACTCATCAGGGGATAATTCCTCTAGGAAGACATCACAATCCTGAAATCGATGCCCCAAAATACAAGGGTAACCACATATGTAACAGAAACATTAATAAAACTTAAAATACACATAGATCCCCACACATTTATAGTGAGAAACTTCAACACCCACTCTCAACAAAGGAAAAGTCAACAAAATAGAAATTTAACAAAGAAAAAATGTCTTTAGAGAGGCCATGAATCAAATGGACCTAACCAACATTTTTAGAACCTTATACCCAAACACAAAAGAAACTACCTTCTTCTCATCATCTCAAGGAACATTCCCCAAAATAGACCATAAGGTTGCTCACAAAGCAAACCTCAACAGATACAAGAAGATTGAAATACTCCCTTGTATCCAACCTGATCACCTTGTGATGAAGCTGGACCTCAACAACAGAACTACCAAAAAGCCTACACACACAAGGAAAATGAACAACTTGCTACTAAATGACAACTGGGTCAGGGAAGAAATAAAGAAAGAAATTAAAGTCTTCCTCGAATTCAATGCAAATGAAGGCACAACATGCCCAAATTTATGGGAGACAATGAAAGCAGTGCTATGAGGAAAGTTAATATCACTAAGTGCCTTCAAGAAGAAATTTGAGACATCTCAATTCAAACAATTTAATGGCTCAGCTAAAAACCCTAGAAAAAAAGAAGCAGAAACACCAAAGAGGAGTAGATGGCTGGAAATAATCAAACTCAGGGTGGAAATCAATCAAATAGAAACAAATAAAACAATTCAAAGAATTGATGAAACCAAGAGCTGGTTCCTTGAGAAAATCAACAAGATAGACAAACACTTAGCTAAGCTAACTAAAAGGCAGAGAGACACCATCCAAATCTATAAAATCAGAAATGGAAAGAAATGGAAATGGGGACATAACTACAGACACTGAGGAAATCCAAACAATCATCAGGCCTCACTTCAAAAGTCTATATGCCACAAAATTTGAAAATCTAAATTAAATGGACAATTTTTTTATTGATTCTACTTACCAAAGTTGTATCAAGACCAGGTAAATCAATTAAATAGTCTTACATCTCCTAAGGAAATAGAAGTGGTCATCAAAAGTCTTCCATCCAGAAAAAGCCCAGGACCAGATGGTTTCAGCACAGAATTTTACCAGACTTAAAAAGAAGAGTTAATTCTAGTTCTCTTCAAACCATTCCACAAAATAGAAACAAAAGGAATACTACCAAACTCATTCTATGAAGCCACAGTCACCTTGGAACCTAAACCTCATAAAGCCCCAGCAAGAAAGAGAATTTCAGGCCAATCTCTCTTATTAACATTGATGCAAAAATACTCAACAAAATACTTGCAAACCAAATATAAGAAAACACCATAGATATCATCCACTATGACCAAGTAGGCTTCATCCAGGTATGCAAGGGTCATTCAATATATGGAAATCCATGAATGTAATCCACCATATTAACAAACTGAAAGAAAAAAAAAAAAACACATGATAATCTCCCTTGATGCTGAAAAAGCATTTGATAAAATCCGACATCCATTCATGTTTAAAGTATTGGAGAGATCAAGGATATAAGGCACATATCTTAATATAGTAAGGGCAATATTGCCTATTGCCACCATAAAACTCATGAGAGAAACTTAAAACAATCCCACTGTAATCAGAAACATTTCAAGGCTGCCAGTTTTCTCCATATTTCTTCAACATATTTCTGGAAGTCCTTACTAGTACACTCAGTAATTTGAACAAGATCAAGAGGATAGAAATCAGAAAGGAAGGCGTCAAAGTATCACTATTTGCAGATTTTATGATAGTATATCTGAGTGAAACCAAAAATTCTACATGGGAAATCCTACGGGTGATAAACACCTTTAGCAAATTGGCTGGATAAAAAAAAAAATTAACTCAAAAAAAAAATCAGTAGCCCTCCTGAATAGAAAAGACAAAAAGGCTGAGAAAGAAATTAGGGATACAAAAGATAACCCTAATGTCATCCAACAAGGACATAATTCCTAACACATCCCAGATATTTTCTCTCTGGTGAATCTGAATGAGCTTTAAGGAGCCATTGCAATTGAAATCACCAGGAAGTGGAAGAAGTTGGAGGGACTTCTAAGCTAAAAGGGACTTCTAAGCTAAATTTGTAATTCAATACAATTATTAAATTCCCAGCCACTTCCAAAGACTAAAGGAGATGACTGACAATCTCCTTTTGGCAAATATGGAATATTTTCATAATGGAGTATTATTCGCTTAAGATAATGACATCATGATATATATTCAGGCAAATGGATGGAACCAGAAAAAAATCATCCTGGGGGAAGTAACTAAAATGCAGAAAGAGAAATATGGTATGTATTCACTTATTAGGATGTCTACTAATAGTGGGGGATAAAGTTCCCATAGGCCCTCTATTGTGAGCAAACCAGTGAACCAGGGGGTTTAGGTGGCAGATACTTGAGTTGTTGGGCAGGACATCCTATGGGAATTTTCAAGCAGCCCATGCTGTTCTTTTTAAAATATGTTGCCCTCACCTGATTGATAACTTATAGATAGCCATGTTCCTGGATCCACAAAAATGCTTTCTTCTGTGTCAAATGGAATTGCATATGGAGACTCACAGACTGATATTATGCAGAGACTTTAAATCACCCAGCTCTAAAAGGGATTTCTCTATAAAATTCTCCCTCCCCTCAGAGCTCTGGGAAGCCTGCAGGAGTGGAGGCAGAAAGAGTGTCATAAGTATAGCAAATTGAGTACACAAGGAGAACAATGTCCTTACACTGAGGTAAGAGAGGAAGATAATAATGCCAACCTTAATTAGACCTGATAAAATAGGTTCAGAAATAAGGGTGAGGAGGAACCTATCTGGGAACTAGAGAAAAGGTATAGAGGTAGAAGAAGGAGGGTGCGTGGGATGGGAAGAAGAGGGAGGGGACAACATAAGGGTATACAAAGTGAACATATCATAATAAATAAATACAAGCATGGAGATAACCTAGAACCCTGGCACAGATGTAGCCCATGGCAGTTCAGTGTCCAAGTGTGTTACATCATAATGGGAAGAGGGATTGCCTCTGATGTAAACTGATTGGCCTGCTCTTTGATCAACTTTCCCTGAGGGGGGAACAGCCTTACCACACCACAGAAGATGACAATGCAGCCACTCATGATGTGATCTGAAAGAATAAGATCAGAAGGAAGGAGAGGGGGCCTCTCCTATCAGTGCACTTGGGGAGGGCATGTGTGAATAAGGGGGAGGAAAGGTGGGATTGGGATGGAAGGAGGGAGGGTTTTATGGGTGGATACAAATTGAATAAAGTGTAATTAATAAAAGTTAATATAAAAATACATAAAAAAAACTGTGATCAAGGTGATAAAGTATAGAACTCTACAGGACTGATGACTACTTCTCGGGGTGGTTCCAGAGTGCAGCAAAGATGAAGTCAGTTTTCTTTAAGGGACTTGGCACTGAGTCTCTGTTCATGTTCCAATGAGCATATGAACAACACATACTTCATTTGATGTCTTTTAATGAAAATGAAAAAAAAAATATTAGTGTGACACATGGGTAGGAATTTGAACCTGGGAGCAATGGAAGAATAATGTATATTATGTGAAATTCCAACATAATCAATAAAAATAATATGTTGACAACTTTTACACTGACTTTTAACATGGAGAAATAATTCTGCTAAAGGAGGGCAGAATTTGAATTTGTAAGGCATGCTTAACAGGAACTTATCATACAGCAGAGCATCCTAGCCATGAACTAGTTGTTACCCAGCTACCTCAGAAAACATGAGCTCAGTTGGCAGTTTTAAACAATCAGACCTGGCACAAACACTACGTTTAGAGAGTTTGTCTGAAGAACACAGATGCTCTTTTGTCCTAGGCCTATTACACAGACATATTTCTCTGTCCTGAAGGCCCAGTTTTAACTGTAAACCACAGGACCTCAGGAGAGTTTCTCACTGACTACTGAGTAGGACATAGCTGCTGATTCAGCCAGGTCATCCCAGGCAGCCCTGCTTATAGAGGGGTGGCAAAACTATTGTGGAATTTCACCACCTGTCCAATAATATCTTGATCCAAATTTCTCCCTTTACACTCACCAAACATTATCTCTTTAAGCCAAACCAGTACTAGTTATTGTCTAGTTTCCTTCTCTTTTCCCTGCTCTTAAAAACTCAAATTACAAGGAACCCTAGAACCTGCCAGCCTATGATAAAAGTAAGAATGTGAAGGTAAATTTAGTGAGTACATGAGTAATTGCACAGTTAAAAGTCACAACCTAGGAAATTTCAATTCCAAGAATACAGTAGTAAACCACCTTGTCATTCAGTACATTTCCCATAATACCATGTCACATTGAAATTTTCCTGCTGAGGAAGCTGTCCAAATAAATAAACATTAAAGATTCATTTCCTGCCTGATTTTGTCACAGAGGTAAATAGGAGTAAATGTTTAGGAAATGGATGATGGGAATACATAAAAGCTTGTTGGGTTTCACAAGAAAAAGTCATGTGTGAATAGGATCAGAGGTACTGCACACTGAAGAAAGTTTGTTTACTCCTCTCCATTGAAACCTCAAGATTCTCTCAGGTGCTGATGGGCTGAGAGGGAAAATGATGTCAAGAAACAGTTGAAATCTAGTAAGAATTTCAGGAGCCAGTTATTAAAAGGGCCAAGTGGACTGCCTGCTTGAGAGAAAGACTGAACAGCCCTACATGCCTCAGTCTGGGAAATCGAAAGCACAAACCTAGAGATTGCACTTTCTCGTTCCAAGACTCTTATTTCAGGAAAATTGTCACATATTTCTTTCAAGTGGTCATTACTGAAGTCACGTGTCCTTGACATGTGACTTTCATGTTATCAGAGATTCCATTATTATTTATTACATGCACAGATATGTCCTAAGTCAGTGAATTACTTACTGTGAAAATGCTCCCAGATAAAGATTACTCTTTGAACAAAAACTATTTCTTTTACAGTTTGCTTACATTTTTACAGAGACAATCCAGGATGTCTCATCAACAAGCAATCATTTTGTTCTAGTCCTTCATCAGTTCTGAGACTGTTTCACAAGCCGCTATCAGAGAGAGTGATACAAAGATATAGGAGACAGAAAGAGCTAGAGTGAACCTCTCTCATCTTCCTGAAAAACAGTCCAGAAAACAGAAATAGATGATCATTGCCCGAACTACAAACTTGAGAAACAAACAGTGAGGGTTGTAAGTAACCAGATGGCTAGAGGCAGAGGTAAGAACACACCCCACAAAAAGCAGGACATAATGACCTTACCAGTAACCCCACAAAACAATGGACACTTCAGTTCACTAGATATACAAGAAAACGACCTCAAAACTATGTTTCTCTAGCTATTAGAGGTCCATAAAGATGAAATGAACAAAGCCCTCAGAGAAATAGCCAAAGAAATCGAGATGAACAAAGAGGAAACAAATAGAGCTCTCAGAGAAATGACCACTAAAATTGAGGCAAACAAAGAAGAAATGAACAAAGCTCTCAAAGAAATGTCCACACAAATGAAGACAAATAAAGAAGAAATAAACAAAGCTCTCATAGAAATACAGGCAATTATAGCCAAAGAAGTGGAGGCACAATTAGTGATACATAGAGAGGAAATAGAAAAAAAAAATAGAAGCTGTCATTGAAAAGCAGGACTTCATATTCAAACAGATGAAGGAAATAGTGCAAGACATGAAAGAGAATTAGAATTAATAAAGACAACACAAATAGAGAAAAACCAGGAGCTGGAGAACATAGAGAAAAAATCGGGAACTACAAAGGTAAGAATCACCAACAGAATACAAGAGATGGAAGAAAGAATCTAAGGAGCTGAAGATATACTTGCAGAAATTCACATGTATTGCAAAGAAAAAATAAAATTAGAAAAGTTCCAAACACAAAACATCCAAAAAATCAAGGACACCATGAAAAGACAAAATTTAAGAAAGATAGGATTAGAAGAAAAAGAAGAGATCAGACTCAAAGGTCCAGAAAAATATTTTCAAGAAAATTATAGAAGAAAAATTTCCCAACTTAAAGAAGGAGATGGCCATAAACATACAAGAGGCCTACAGAATACCAAGTAGTGTAGACAAGAAAAGAAATTCTTCACGTCACATCATAGTCAAAACACTGAACCTACAGAACAAAGAAAAAATTCTAAAAGCAGCAAGGGAAAAAGCCAAGGAACATATGACGGTAGACCTATCAGAATCATACCAGATTTCTCAGCAGAAACTATGAAAGCCAGAAGTGCCTGGACAGAAATCATACAGTCCTTAGGGGACAACAGATTCCAACCCAGACTACTATACCCAGCAAAACTTTCAATCAACATAGACGAAGAATTCAAAATATTCCACGACAAAACCAAATTTAAACAATATCTATATAGTAACCCAGCTTTATAGAAGTTGCTAGAAGGGAAACTCCAAACCAAAAAAAAAAAAACAACTACATCTAAGGAAACAGAGGAAATAGATAACTACACAACAAAAAAATCAAAAGAATACAGGGAATGAAACTCAGTGACACCACCAACCCCACATCAAAAGTAAGTAACAATAGTTGGTCACTAGTATCTATCAACATCAACGGACTCAACTCCTCAATAAAAAGACACAGAATAACACAATGGTTTGGGAAACAGGATCCAACATTCTGTTGCATCCAAGAAACACACCTATGCAACAAAGATAAACACTACCTCAGAGTAAAGGGCTGGAAAAATGTTCTTCAAGCAAATGGTTCCAGAAAACAAGATGGAGTAGCCATCCTAATATCTAATAAAATAGACTTTCAACCCAAGTTAATCATAAAAGATAAGGAGGGCCACTATATTCTCATCAAAGGAAAAATCCACCAAGAGGACATCACAATTTTGAATATCTATGCCCCAAATAAAAGAGCACCTACATTGATAAATGAAACAATAATAAAGCTTAAATCACACATTGATCATAAAACCTTAATAGTGAGAGACTTCAAAACTCCACTCACACCAAGGGACAGATAAACTAGACAGAAAACCAATGGGGAAATAAAAACACTTACGGAGTCCCTAAATTGAATGGACCTAATAGATGTCTACAGATCTATTCATCCAAACTCAAAAGAGTATAACTTCTTTTCAGCATCACATGGAACCTTCTCCAAAATAGACCATATGATTGGTCATAAATGAAGCCTCAACAGATACAAAAAGTTTGAAATAATCCCTTGTACTCTATCTGACCACCATAGACTAAAGCTGGACCTCAACAACAACAGAAACAACAAAAAGCCGACACACACATGGAAACTGAACAACTTGTTACTCAATGACAGCTAGGTTAAGGAAGAAACAGAGAAAGAAATTAAAGACTTCCTAGAATTCAATGAAAATGAAGGTACAACATACCCAAATTTATGGGAAACATTGAAAGCAGTGCTCAGAGGAAAAAATATAGCACTAAGTGCCTGCAAGAAGAAATTGGTAACATCACATACAAACAACTTAATGGCCCAACTGAAAACCCTAGAAAAAAAAAAGAAGCAGATACACCCAAGAAGAGCAGACAGCTGGAAATAATCAAACTCAGGGCTGAAATCAATCAATTAGAAACAAATAAAACTATTCAAAAAATCAATGAAACAAAAAGCTGGTTCTTTGAGAAAATCAACAAGATAGACAAAACTTTAGCCAAACTAACTAAAAAGCAGAGAGAATCTATCCAAATCAGCAAAAGCAGAAATGAAAAGGGTGGCAGAACTGCAGACACTGAGGAAATTCAAACAATCATTAGGTCATACTACAAAAGTCTATATGCCACAAAATTTGAAAACCTAAACGAAATGGACAATTTTCTTGATAGATTCCATCTTCCAACATTAAGTCAAGATCAGGTAGAAAGACTGAATAGCCCTATATCCCACAAGGAAATTGAAGCAGTCATTCACAGTCTCCCCTCCAAAAAAAGCCCTGGGGCAGATGGTTTTAGCACAGAATTCTACCAGACCTTCAAAGATGTGCTAACACCAATTGTTCTCAAACTATTCCACAAAATAGAAATATAAGGTAGATTACCAAACTTATTCTATGAAGCAACAGTCACCCTGATACCTAAATCACACAAAGACCCAACAAAAAAAGAAAGCTTCAGACCTATCTCTCTTATGAACATTGATGCAAAAATACTTAATAAAATACTTGCAAACAGAATCCAAGAACACATCAAAGATATCATCCACCATGACCAAGTAGGCTTTATCCCAGACATGCAAGGGTGGTTCAACATATGGAAATCCATCAATATGATCCAAAACATAAACGAACTGAAGAAGAAAAACCAAATGATCATCTCCTTAGATGCTGAAAATGCATTTGACAAATCCAACACCCATTCATGTTTAAAGTCTTGGAGAGATTAGCGATACAAGGCACATATCTAAACATAGTAAAGACGATATACAGCAAGCCTATAGCCAACATCAAACTCATTGGAGAGAAACTTAAATCAATCCCACTGAAATCAGAGACAAGACAAGGCTGCCTACTCTCTCCATACCTCTTCAACATAGTACTTGAAGTCCTAGCCAGAGCAATAAGACAACTAAAGGAGATCAAGGGGATACAAATCAGAAAGGAAGAGGTCAAAGCTTCACTATTTGCAGAAGATATGATAGTATACATGAGTGACCCCAAAAATTAAACCAGAGAACTCCTCCAGCTGATAAACACCTTCAGCAAAGTGGCAGGACAGAAAATCAACTCAAAAAAAATATCAGAAGCCCACATGTATACCAAAGACAAAAAGGCTGAGAAAGAAATTAGGGAAAAAAACACCCTTCACAATAGCCACCAATAACATAAAGTACCTTGGGGTGACCCTAACCAAGCCACTGAAAGACCTTTTTGAGAAAAACTTCAAGTCTCTGAAGAAAGAAATTGAAGAAGATATCAGAAGATGGAAAGATCTCCCATGATCATGGATTGGTAGGATTAACATTGTGAAAATGGCCATCCTGCCAAAAGCAATCTACAGATTCAATGCAATTCCCATCAAAATACCAACTCAATTCTTTACAGACCTTGAAAAAAAAGATTCTCAGCTTCATATGGAGAAAGAAAAAAATCCAGAATCTCCAAAACAATCCTGTATAACAACAGATCATCTGGAGATATCTCCATCCGTGATATCAAGCTGTACTACAGAGCAATAGTAATAAAAACTGCATGGTATTGGCATAAAAACAGAAAGGAGAATGAATGGAACAGAATAGAAGACCCAGAAATATATCCACACACCTATGAATACTCGATATTTGACAAAGAAGCCAAAACCATTCAATGGAAAAAAAGACAGCATCTTCAACAAATGGTGCTGGACCAACTGGATGTCTACATGCAAAACAATGAAAATAGATCCATATTTATCACCCTGCACAAAACTAAAGTCTATGTAGATCAAAGACCTCAACATAAAACCAGATACTCTAAATCTGTTAGAAGAAAAATTGGGGAACAGCCTAGAACTAATTGGCACAGGAGACAACTTCCTCAACAGAACACCAACAGCATAGGCTCTAAGAGCAACAATCAATAAATGGGACCTCATGAAACTGAAAAGCTTCTGTAAAGCAAAGGACACCGTCATCAAAACAAAACGACTGCTTACAGATTGGGAAAGAATCTTCACTAACCCTTCATCTGACAGAGAACTAATATCCAGTATATACAAAGAACTAAAGCAGCTGAAAAGCAGCAAACCAAGTAATCCAATTAAAAAATGGGGAACACAGCTATACAGAGAATTCTCTGCAGAGGAATATCAAATGGCAGAGAAACACTTAAAGAAATGCTCATCCTCATTAGCCATCAGGGAAATGCAAATCAAAACGACCCTGAGATATCACCTTACACACATGAGAATGGCCAAGATGAAAAACTGAAGTGACAACACATGCTGGAGAGGTTGTGGAGAAAGGGGAACCCTCCTCCACTGGTCGGAATGTAAACTGGTACAACCACTCTGTAAATCTATCTGGTGCTTTCTAAGACTATTCCTAATTAGGAATAGTGCTTCCTCAAGACCCAGCTATACCACTGCTAGGTATATACCCAAACTTTGCTCAAGTACACAAAAGGGAAACTTGTTCAACCATGTTTATAGCAGCTTTATTTTTAATAGCCAGAATTTGGGAACAACCCAAATTGTCCATCATTGTAGGAATGGGTACAGAAATTGTATTTTTATAGAATGGAATAGTACTCAGCAATCAAAAAGGAGGAAATCATGAAATTTGCAGGCAAATGGTAGGATCTAGGAAAGATCTTTCTGAGTGAAATATCCCAGAAGAAGAAAGACACACATGGTATATACTCACTTATATAGACTTATACAAAATGATAAACATAATGAAATCTATACACTATGAAAGATAATGAAGAGAGTGGACATGGGTCAGATGATCAATCCTCGTTTGGAAAGATAGATGGGATGTGCATTGAACATATGACAGGTTTGTACTGAACGCATCTGAAAGACTCTAACTAGCAGTGTTTTCAAAGCAGATACAAAGACTCATGATCAAACCTTCAGCAGAGTACAGGGAATCATATGAAAGAAGGGGAGATAGTCTGATGGGGAAAGGATAAGAGCTCCACAAGGACCAAATATATCTGGGCACATGGTCTTTTCTGAGACTGACATTTAACCAAGGACCATGTATGGATACAACCTAGAACCTCTGCTCAGATGTAGCCTGTGGTAGCTCAGTAACTAATTGGTTTCCCATAGTGAGGGGAACTAGAACAATTTTAACAGGAACTCAATGACTGGCTCTTTGACCATCCCACCCCCCAAGGGAGGAACAGTCCTGTTAGGCCACAGAGGAGGGCTTTGCATCCAGTCCTGAAGATAACTAATAAAACAGGATCAGATGAATGGGGAGGAGGTCCCCTCCATCAGTGGACTTGGAAAGAGGCATGGTGGAGATGAGGGAGGGAGAGTGGGATTTCAGAGAATGAGGGAGCGGGACACAGCTGGGATACAGTTAATAAAATGTAACTGATAAGAAGCAACAAGAAAAAAAATCATGAAATAATGCAGTAATGAACAATTAAAATTGTTTTCCTACAAATAATGGCTAATATACAGCATAACACACAATAAAAGAATGCTTCAAAGTAAAGAAAAAAAAGAAAGAGTTAGAGAGACCTATTCAGGTGGAGAACAACTGAATCAAAGATATAAATGATAGAGACCAGGAGATAAAGACTCCATTTGTCTGGTCACTTTGCTTGGCAGATCAACCTCAAGGCACACCCTCCTGTAATATAACTCCAATAGGAATATTATTATCTAACAAGGCCATTACTCCTAAAATTTTCCAAACATTTCCTTACTGGGGATTTAACATGTAAATATATGAGCTTCAAGTGGACATTGCATTTCAAATCACCATGAAGTGGAAGAAGATCGAGGACATCTAGGCTAAAAGAACATACTTATCCTGATACTTTGTCATTCAATACAATGATTAAAATCCCAGCAACTTCCAAGTTTAAAGAACAGGACTGACAATCTCCTGTGTGTTAAATGTAGAATATTTCCATAATGGAGTATTGTTCTTCTAAGAAAATGACATCAAGATATTTCAGGCAAATGGATCAAACCAGGAAAAATCATCCTGGTTGAAGTAACTAAAATGAAGAAAGACAAATATGGTATATATTCATGTATTAAAATATTTCCTAATAGTTGGGGATAAAGTTCCAATAGACCTTCTATTGTGACCAAACCAGTCTTCAACTAAGAGAAGAGTGGCAGTGAATTGAGTTCTTGGGCCAGGTCATTCTATGGAGATTTTCAAGCAACCCAGCTTATTGTTATTTAATTATGGTGCTCTCTGCCCTCAAGTGATAGATCAGTGCCATGTTCTTGTATCCACAGATATGCTTCCTTTTGCAATGAATGGGCATGCATACAGAGACCCATAGTCTGATATTATGCACAGAGAGACCTAAAATAAACAGCTCTAAATGGGATTTACCTATGAAATTCTTCCTACACTTAGAGTTCTAGAAATCCTGCAGGAGAGAAGGCAGGAAGAGTTTCATAAGTAGAGGAAATTGAGGACACAAGGAGAACAATGCCCTGAGAATCAGGCTGCAGAGGAAGATGATCCAACCAGCCTTGATGAGACCTGACATTCTAGGGTCAGATAGAAGGGGGAGGAGGACCAACAACTATTTGGGTACTAGAAGAGGATATAGGGGTAGAAGAAGGGGGCTGGGTAAGGCAGGAAGGAGAAGAGGGAGGGGGCAGAATAGGTGATACAAAGTAAACAAATCTTAATAAATGTGTACATAGAAAAAAAGGATCAAGGTGATGAAGTATAGAGATCTTCATGACTGATGGTCTTCTTACAGGTGATGCCAGGTTGTGGCATGTTGAACTCAATTTTGTTTAAGGGAATTGGCATTGAGACTATGATCATATTTTAATGAGTATTTAAAAAACAAATATTTCAATTGACATATTTTAAAGAAAAAAAATTGTGTGACACATGAGTAGGTATTTGAACTTGGAGTAATGGAAATGTAGTGTAAGGTATATTATATGAAATATCCAAATAAGAAAAATAATATATTGCCAAAATTTACAATGACTTTTAGTATGGAGAAAAGAGTCAGCTAAAAGGAGGGCAGAGTTTGAATTTTTAAGGTATGCTTTCTCAGAACTCATTATGTAGCAGAGAATCCTAGTCATGAACTAGTGTTTACCCAGCTACCTGAGACCCAATGAGCTCAGGTGGCACCTCTGAACAAGCAGTCCTGGTATAAACACTACATTTAGAGGGTTGTCTGGAGGACCTCAGCAGAAAACACTGCTGCTCTTGAGCCCTAGGCGTGCAGCACAGAACTGTTATTCTGTCCTTATGGCTCAGTTTTTACTGTAAACCGCAGGACCAGGAGAGTTCCCAAATGACCACTATTTGGGACAGATCTGCCAATCCAGCCAGGACAGCCAATGCTAACCTGCTCATAGAAGGTTGGCAACACTAGTGTGGACTAGCACCAGCTCTCAAAGAGCATATTGCAACTCAGTTATCTCTTTACTTACACAGATTTTTCTCTGTTTTAGCCAAACCAGTCCCAGGAGCTTTCTGCTTTCCTTGTCTTTACCCTTCTCTTAAAGACTCAATACCCCAGGGAACCCAGATCCTGCTAGCCTATTATATCAATAAGAGTGAGATGGTACATTTAATGAGTATGCGAGTAACCACTCAGTTTAAAATCACAAGGTAGGAAATTTCAGATCTAAGAGCACTGTAGGAGACCATCATGTCTTTTGGTATATTCCTATTAATCCCACATCACATTTACACTTCCCTCCTTAGGAATTTGTCCAATTAAATAAGTAAAAATGTGTAGGGATTTGAAGCTGTGGGCAATGGAACAGGAATGTAATGTATAGTATATGAATTTCCCAAATAATCAATGAAAATGATATCTTGACACCTTTTACAATGAATTTTAACCTGGAGAACAAATTCCTCTAAAGGAGGGCAGAGATTGATTTTGTAAGGCATGCTTTCCAAGAATTCATTATATAGCAGAGAATCCTAGCCATGAACGAGTAATTACCCAGCTACCTCAGACATGAAGAACTCAAGTGGCACCTCTGAACAAGCAGTCCTACTCTAACACTACGTTTAGAAGGTTTGTCGGGAGGACCACTGAAGGAAACACAGCTGCTCTTAGCCCAAAGCATATAAAACAGTGAGTAAGACACAGCTGACAAACCAGCCAGGTCAGGCAAGGCAACCTTGCTAATACAGGGTTGGCAACACTAGTGCAGAACAGTACTATCTGTCAAATAGTTTATTGCCTCTCAGTAATACTTTTACATACACCAATCTTTGTTTTTCTTTTAGCCAAACCAGGCCCAGGAATTGTCATTTCCCTGGTCTTAAAGACTCAATACCCCAAAGAAGCCTATACCCTGCCAGCCTATTGTAGCCATAAGAATGTGAAGGTACATTTACTAAGTACACTAATAACTACTCAGTTCAAAGTCACAACCTAGGAAATTTCAGATCCAAGACCATAGTAAGAGAACACCTTGTCATTAGGTACATTCCCCATGATCCCACATCAATTTAAAGCTTCCCTACTTAGGAAGCACTCCAACTAAAGAAATATTAAAGTTTTATTTCCAACCTGACATGGTCACAGAGGTAAACAGGAATAAAGGTGTGGGATCTGGATAAAGGGATGAGATAAATCTTGTTGTGTTTCACAAAAAAAAGTCATGTGTGCACATGACTGGACAGTGAGGAAAGTTTGTTTACTCTTCTCAAGGGAAACTTCAAGATTCTCTCATTAGCTGATTTGCTTAGATGTAGAATGACATCATGCAACTGGTGAAATCCAGAAAGAGTTTCAGTGGCCAGTTATTTAAAGGGCCAAGTGGACAGCCTTCCTGAGAGAAAGGCTGAGCAGCTGTACATGCCTCAATCTGGACAGCTGAAAGCACACAATCTGGAGATGACAGTTCCTATGTCCAATACTCTTAGTTCAGGAAAAGTCTCACATATTCTTTTTTAAATTTTTTTTATTTTAATTTATTTAATTAATTATACTTTATTCATTTTGTCTCTCCCCACAAACTCTTCCTTCCTCCACTCCCAATCCAATCTTCTCTCCCCCATCTCCATGCATGTCCCTCCTCAAGTCCAGTGATAGGGGATGTCTTCCTCTCCTTCCTTCTGAATCTCATCTATCAGATCTCAACAGGAGTGGCTGCATTGTCATCTTCTTTGGCCTTGTAAGACTGCTCCACTCTCAGGGGGAGGTGATCAAAGATCAGGCTAATCAGTTCATGTCACAGGCAGTCACTGTTCCCATTACTATGGAACCCACTTTGCAACTGAAATGCCATGGGCAACATCTGGGCAGAGGTTCTAGATTATCTCCACTTGTGGTACTTGGTTGGAGTATGGGCCTCAAAAATAAATCCTGTGCTCAGATATTGTGGTTCTATTGCTCTTCTTTTGGAGCTCCTGTCCTCTCCAGATCTTAATATTTCCCATATCTTTCATTAGATTCTATGCACTTTGTGCTGTTTGTGTAATCTTCAAGAAGTTGTCTCCTGTGCCAATGAGTTCAAGGCTCTTCCTCACTTTTTCTTCTAACTGAAGACAATGCAGCCACTCCTAATAAGACCTAATTGGCTAGGATCAGAAGGAATGAAAAGAAGGTCTCACATATCAGTAGACTTGGAGAGGGGCATGTGTGCAAGGGGAGGAGGAAGTCAGGAGTTTGGACGGAATGGGGAGGGAACCACAGGGGGAGATACAAAGTAAAAAAAGTGGACTTGATAAAGAATTTTTAAAAAAGTTTAGAAAAAATAATCTGACAGTAATTAATGAGTACAAAAGTAACTTCTCAGTTCAAAGTCATAACATAGGAAATTTCAGATCCAAGACTACTGTAGGAGACCACCTTGTCATTAGGTACATTCCCCTTAATCTCACATCACTTTTTATCTTCCCTACTAAGGAAGCTATCATATTATACATTTAAGTTTCATTTCTTAAGTGACATTGTCACAGAGGTAAACAGGAGTAAAGGTGTGGGATCTGGATAAAGGGATGAAATAAAGGCTTGTTGGGTTTCACAAGAAAAAGTCACATTGATAAAAGATACTGGGCACTGAGGAAAATTTATTTACTCATCTCCATGGAAACCTCAAGATTCTCATAGGTGCTGATTGGCTGATAGACAGAATGATGTCATGAAACAGGTAAAAGCCAGTAAGATTTTCAGGAGCCAGTTATTAAAAGGGGCAAGTGGACAGCCTGCTTGAGAAAAAGGCTGAGCAGCCCTACAAGCCTCAATCTAGGCAGCTGAAATCACAAAACCCAGAGAAGTTACTTGCTGTGTCTAAGACTCTTAGCTCAGGAAAAGTGTCACATATTTCTTTTAAGTGGTCATTAATAAAGTCATGTGTCCATGATATGTGAGTTTCACATTATGACAGATTCCATTATTATTTGTTAAATATACAGATATGTCCTCAGCAGTGACTTACTTACGGGGAAAACACTGTTTTCCTGACCAAGGCAACTCTTATTACAAAGAGCCTTTTATTGGGACCTTGCTGATGTTTTAACAAAGACTATCCATGATGTCATGTCAGCAAGCAGTCATCTTGTACTCCTTCAGCAGAACTGAGAGCTTTTCATAATGAAACACAAGGGGCAGGAAGTGAGAGAGAGACAGACAGAGACAGAGGTAGGGAGAAAGATAAGAAATAGAGATACCAAGACTGACAAAAACAAAGATATAAAGTGACAGAGGGGGGGACGGAGCTAAGATGGCGACTAGCACACACAGTTTCTGAGCAGTGGGCTACCGGGACTTCTGAGTTGGTGAATGGAAGGACCCCTAACCCAGGAAAACCTCAGTGAGGCTTTCTGAACAACAGGGAACATCACAGGAGATGAAAACTTTGGTCTCTGGTCACCCGGGGACTTGTTTAGGGAAAAAGAGAAACAATCCTTTGATCTTGCGGCACTCCCTTCCCCCAGACCTCCTTCTTCCTCGGCACAGCGGCACAGCAGACTCATCTTTCTCAGTGCAGACCTAACTGCCTGGGGTATACAGCCTCTGAGACGGAGCCCCAAACACTTTAGTGGCAGACAAAAGCCAGCAGTACCTGTCCTGGAGTCCCAGATTTGCACAGCAGCTGCACCATCCTCCCAGGGCACGGATCTGCTAGATGCCATACTAGCTCCACAGGATCGCCATCACTGATGGTACGGCCCGCCCAATCCCACCGCGACAGAGAATACGCTATATACTCACCAAAACCAGGCAGAAACATCATACAACCTGGACACACCAGGCGCTAGGCCTCCCAAGCTTGGAAAGCACAGCGAAGAGACCCCAGGACTTCCAAGAAAGCATCAGGACTAGCGACCCAGTCTCCAGTTACAGCAGGATGTGGTGGTGGAGCAGCATTGAACTGGCGGGGCACCACAGCCCTCCAGTTTAAGACTAACCAGGGCCAAACAAGAGAACAGAGTGCCTGGTTACCCCATCCCTGCTGAAGTGACCACCCTGAAATCTCCAGCTGCAGCAAGACCTCAGAACCTGGCAGTGACAGCAGCACAGAACTGGCAGAGCACATCAAAGAAGCAGGGCCAAACCAGAGAGCAGAGAGCCCCGGATACCATGATCTCTGCCAAGTGACCTGCCTGTAAGTGAGTGCACCCTTGAGAATCTGCAGTTCCCCAGATCCTGGGCCCTTCTAAATCAGAAGCCAGGCATCGAACCCCCCTCCCACCCACATACCCACTTTGGGAAACAGAAGGGGCACTAGGGACATTGAAGTTCCTGCCCTGTGGGCCTAATTGAGGAGTTAGACAGTTAATGCCAGAAATTGCGCTGCAATCATCATTAGCACCTGCAACATATACAGTGCAGAGCCCCTCTCACACACTCAAGGGTTCAACATTAGCCATCACTCTGTCCCTCGAGACACACGTCCACGCACACTTACACACACAGACACACACGCGCACACACACACGCTTGCATTTGCCCCGTTTGCTCCTGCGTACTTTCCTCCCACAGGTACAGCTAGTCCTCAGCACACGCTGAGAATGCTCAGCTTCCTGAAGAACTCTCCAGACACCAGAGAGAGACAGCACCAGTCTGATCTGCAGAATCCAAAAACAAACAGGGAAGGTTTCAGATAAGCCAATGGCCAGGGGTAGGCGAAAGAACACTTCCAACATAAATCAGGACATCATGACTTCACCAGCAAACCCCAAAATCAATGGATACTCCAATTCAGCAGAAGCACAGGAAAATGATTTTAAAGCCATGCTTGCCCAATTATTTGAAGCTCATAAGGAGGAAATGAACAAGTCTTTCAAAGAGATGGCCAGTCAATTGGAGGCAAAGAAAGAAGAAATAGACAATATCCTTAAAGAAACACAGGCAAACAGCCAAACAAATAGATACCCAAGTAGAGGAAAAATTAGTGGCATATAAAAAGGAAATGAAAAAAAGAAATAGAGGCCATCGTAGAGAGACAGGAATCCAAATTCAAACACATGAAAGAAATGGTGCAAGGCATGAAAACAGAATTAGAATCAATGAAGAAAAAAAATGAGAAAATCCTTGAGCTGGAGAACTTGGAGAAAAGATCAGGAACCACAAAAGTAAGCATCACCAACAGAATACAAGAGATGGAAGAGAGAATCTCTGGAGCTGAAGACACACTTGCAGAAATGGATACTTCTCTCAAAGAAAAAGTAAAATCAGAAAAGTTCCAATCCCAAAATATCCAAGAAATCAAGGATGCTATGAAAAGACAAAATCTAAGAATAATAGGAATTCACGAAAAAGAAGACTCCAGACTCCAAGGTCCAGAAAATATTTTCAAGAAAATCATAGAAGAAAATTTTCCCAACTTAAAGAAAAAGATGTCCATAAATATACAAGAAGCCTACAGAACTCCAAATAGACTAGACCAGAAGAGAAACACATCACGTCACATCATAGTCAAAACACTAAATCTACAGAACAAAGAAAAGTTATTAAAAGCAGCAAGGGAAAAAGGCCAAGTAACATATGAAGGTAGACCTATCAGAATCACACTGGACTTCTCATCAGAAACTATGAAAGCCAGAAGAGCCTGGGCAAGTATCATGGAGACTCTAAGAGATCACAAATGTCAACCCAGACTACTATACCCTGCAAAGCTTTCAGTCAACATAGATGGAGAAAACAAAATATTCCATGACAAAACTAAATTTACACAATATCTACACAGCAAACCATCCCTACAGAAGATACTAGAAGGAAAACTCCAAATAAAGGAAAACAAATTCACCCAAGAAAACAGGGTATACAGATAATATCCCAACAAAAATGAAAAGAAAACAAGCAATGAAACAGGGTTAGATCACCGACTCCATTACAAAAGGAACTAAAATGCATTGGTCACTATTATCTATCAATATCAATGGACTCAACTCACCAATAAAAAGACACAGGCTAATAGAAGGGTTACAGAAACAGGATCCAACATTCTGTTGCATCCAAGAAACAAACCTATGCAACAAAGATAAACACTACCTCAGAGTAAAGGGCTGGAAAACTGTTTTTCAAGCAAATGATTCCAGAAAGCAAGATGGAGTAGCCATCCTAATATGTAATAAAATAGACTTTCAACCCAAATTAATCATAAAAGATAAGGAGGGCCACTATATTCCCATCAAAGGAAAAATTCATCAAGAGGACATCACAATCTTGAATATCTATGACCCAAATACAAGAGCACCGACATTCGTAAATGAAACATTATTAAAGCTTAAATCATACATTGATCCTAATACCTTAATAGTGAGAGACTTCAACACTCCACTCTCACCAAGGGACAGATCAACTAGACAGGCACCAAATAGGGAAATAAAAGCACTCACAGAATCCCTAAATCAAATGGACCTAATAGACATCTACAGATCGTTCCACCAAACTCAAAAGCGTACACCTTCTTTTCAGCACCGCATGGAACCTTTTCCAAAATAGACCATATAGTGGGTCACAAAGCAACAGATACAAAAGGATTGAAATAATACCTTGTATACTATCTGACCACCATGGACTAAAGCTAGACATCAAAACAACAGAAACAACAAAAAGCTGACAAGCACATGGAAACTGAACAACTTACTACTCAATGACAGCTGGGTTAAGGAAGAAATAAAGAAAGAAATTAAAGACTTCCTAGAATTCTATCAAAATGAAGGCACAACATACCCAAATTTATGGGACACATTGAAACAGTGCTTAGAGGAAAATTTATAGCACTAAGTGCCTGAAAGAAGAAATTGGTAACATCACATACAAACAACTTAATGGCCCAACTGAAAACCCTAGAAAAAAAAGAAGCAGATACACCCAAGAGGAGCAGATGGCTGGAAATAATCAAACTAAGGGCTGAAATCAATCAATTAGAAACAAATAAAACTATTCAAAAAATCAATGAAACAAAAAGCTGGTTCTTTGAGAAAATCAACAAGATAGGCAAAACTTTAGCCAAACTAACTAAAGAGCAGAGAGAAATTATCCAGATCAGCAAAATCAGAAATGAAAATGGGGACATAACCACAGACACTGAGGAAATCCAAACAATTATTAGGTCATACTATAAAAGCCTATATGCCACAAATATGAAAATCTAAATGAAATGGATAATTTTCTTGAAAGATTCCATCTACCAAAACTAAGTCAAAATAAGGTAGAAAGACTGAATAGCCCTATATCTCCCAAGAAAATCGAAGCAGTCATTAACAGTCTCCCCTCTAAAAAAAAGCCCTGGACCAGATGGCTTCAGCTCAGAATTCTACAAGACCTTCAAAGAAGTGCTGACTCCAATTCACCTCAAGCTATTCCAGAAAATAGAAACAGAAGGAACACTACCAAACTCATTCTATGAAGCCACAGTCACCTTGATACCTAAATCACACAAAGACCCAACAAAAAAAGAGAACTTCAGGCCTATCTCTCTTATGAACATTGATGTAAAAATGCTCAATAAAATACTTGCAAACCAAATCCAAGAACATATCAAAGATATAATACACCATGACCAAGTAGGCTTCATCCCAGGCATGCAAAGGTGGTTCAACATATGGAAATCTATCAATGTAATCCACTACATAAACAAACTGAAGGAGAAAAACCACATGATCATCTCCTTAGATGCCGAAAAAGCATTTGACAAAGTCCAACACCCATTCCTGTTTAAAGTCTTGGAGAGATCAGGGATACAGGCACATACCTAAATAAATATATTGCCTGTAAAGGCAATATACAGCAAGCCTATAGCTAACATCAAAATCAATGGAGAGAAACTTAAATCAATTCCACTGAAATCAGGGACAAGACAAGGCTGCCCACACTCTCCATATCTCTTCAACATAGTACTTGAAGTCTTAGCCAGAGCAATAAGACAACTAAAGGAGATACAAATCAGAAAGGAAGAGGTCAAAGTGTCACTATTTGCAGATGATATGATAGTATATATGAGCAACCCTAAAAATTCCACCAGAGAACTTTGTCAGCTGATAAACACCTTCATCAAAGTGGCTGGATACAAAATCAACTCAAAAAAATCAGAAGCCCTCCTATATACCAAAGACAAAAAGGCTGACAAAGAAATTAGGGAAACAACACCCTTCACAATAACCACTAATAACATAAAGTACTTTGGTGTGACGCTAACCAAGCAAGTGAAAGATCTGTTTGAGAAAAACTTCAAGTCTCTGAAGAAAGAAATCGAAGAAGATATCAGAAGATGGAAAGATCTCCCATGCTCATGGATTGGTAGGATTAACATTGTGAAATTGGCCATCCTGCCAAAAGCAATCTACAGATTAAATGCAATTCCCATCAAAATACCAACTCAATTCTTTACAGACCTTGAAAAAAAGATTCTCAGCTTCATATGGAGAAACAAAAAACCCAGAATCTCCAAAACGATCCTGTACAACAACAGATCATCTGGAGGTATCTCCAACCCTGACCTCAAGCTGTACTACAGGGCAACAGTAACAAAAACTGCATGGTATTGGCATAGAAACAGAAAGGAGGATCAATGGAACTGCATAGAAGACCCAGAAATAAATCCACACACCTATGAATACTCGATATTTGACAAAGAAGCCAAATCCATTCAATGGAAAAAAAGACAGCATCTTCAACAAATGGTGCTGGACCAACTGGATGTTTATATGCAGAAAAATGAAAATAGATCCATATTTATCACCCTGCACAAAACTAAAGTCAAAGTGGATCAAGGACCTCAACATAAAACCAGATACCCTAAATCAATTGGAAAAAAAAAGTGGGGAACAGCCTAGAACTAATTGGCACAGGAGACAACTTCCTCAACAGAACAGCAACAGCACAGGCTGTAAGAACAACAATCAATAAATGGGACCTCATGAAACCGAAAAGCTTCTCTAAATCAAATTATACTGACATCAAAACAAAACGACTGCCTACAGATTGGGAAAGAATCTTAACTAACCCTTTATCTGACAGAGAACTAATATCCAGTATATACAAAGAACTAAAGAAGCTGAAAAGCAGCAAACCAAGTAATCCAATTAAAAAATGGGGAACACAGCTAAACAGAGAATTCTCTGCAGAGGAATATCAAATGGCAGAGAAACACTTAAAGAAATGCTCATCCTCATTAGCCATCAGGGAAATGCAAATCAAAACGACTCTGAGATATCACCTTACACACATGAGAATGGCCAAGATGAAAAAGTGAAGTGACAACACATGCTGGAGAGGTTGTGGAGAAAGGTGAACCCTCCTCCACTGCTGGTGGGAATGTAAACTGGTATAACCACTCTGTAAATCTATCTGGTGCTTTCTAAGACTATTCCTAATTAGGAATAGTGCTTCCTCAAGACCCAGCTATACCACTGCTAGGTATATACCCAAAGTTTGTTCAAGTACACAAACGGAATACTTGTTCAACCATGTTTATAGCAGCTTTATTTGTGATAGCCAGAACCTTGAAACAACCCAGATGTCCGTCATTGTAGGAATGGGTACAGAAATTGTGGTATTTTTACAGAATGGAATAGTACTCAGCAATCAAAAAGGAGGAAATCATGAAATTTGCAGGCAAATGGTGGGATCTAGAAAAGATCATTCTGAGTGAAATATCCCAGAAGGAGAAAGACAAACATGGGATATACTCACTTATATAGACCTATAAGATATGATAAACATAATGAAATTTATACACCTAAAAAAGATAATCAATTGACCGGACATGGGGTAAGATGATCATTCCTCGTTTAGAAAGACAGAAGGTATGTGCATTGAGCATATGACAGGACTCTACTGAGCGCATCTGAAAGACTCTAACCAGCAGTGTTTTCAAAGCAAAGACTCAAGACCAAACCTTTGGCAGAGTACAGGAAATTATATGAAAGAAGGGGAGCTAGTCTGATGGGGAAAGGATAGGAGCTCCACAAGGACCAAATATATCTGGGCACAGGGTCTTTTCTGAGACTGACATTCAACCAAGGACCATGTATGGATATAACCTAGAACCTCCACTCAGATGTAGCCTGTGGTAGCTCAGTAACCAATTGGTTTCCCAAAGTGAGGGGAACAAGGACTATTTCTAACAGGAACCCAATGACTGGCTCTTTGGTCTCCCCACCCCTGAAGGGAGGAGCAGTCCTGTTAGGCCACAGAGGAGGGCTTTGCAGCCAGTCCTGAAGATACCTGATAAAACAGGATCAGATGAATGGGGAGGATGTCCCCTCTATCAGTAGACTTGGAAAGGGGCACCATGGAGATGAGGAAGGGAGGGAGGGACTGGGAGGGAATGAGGGATAGGGACATGGCTGGGATACAGAGTTAATAAATTGTAACTGATAAAATAATAATAATAATAAAATAAAATAAAAATGGAAAAAAAAGGAACACCGCTTCCTCAAGACACAGCTATACCACTCCTAGACATATATCCAAAAGACGCTCAAGTACAAGGACATCTGTTCAACCATGTTTGTAGCAGCTTTATTTGTAGCAGCCAGAAGCTGGAAACAGCCCAGATGCCTCTCAGTTGAGGAACAGATACAGAAATTGTGGTACATCTACACAATGGAATATTACTCAGCAATAAAAAACAAGGAAATCATAAAATTTGCATGCAAATGGTAGGAAGTGGAAAAGATCATCCAGAGTGAGGTATCCCAGAAGCAAAAAGACACACACAGTATATACTCATTCACAAGTGGATACTATACATATAACATAGGATAAACAAACTAAAATCTGTATTCCTAAGGATGTTAATCAGGAAGGAGGACTCTGGCTAAGATGCTCAATCTCCATTCAGAAAGGCAAAGAGGATGGACATCGGAGGAGGGAGAAAACAGGGAACAGGACAGGAGCCTGCCACAGAGGGCCTCTATAAGGTTTTACCCTGCAGGGTATTGTGGCAGATTTTGAGACTCATAGCCAAACTTTGGTCAAGGAATCTTATGAAAGAAGTGGAGATAGTAAGACCTCGAGAGAACAGGAGCTCCACAAGGACAGTGAAAGATCTTAAAATTCTGGACACAAGAGTCTTTTCTGAAACTAATACTCCAGACAAGGACCACTTATAGAGATGGCCTAGAACCCCTGCACAGAGGTAGCCTATGGCAGTTCAGTGTCCAAGTGGCTTCCATAGTAAAGGGGACAGGGACTGTCTCCAACATGAACTGATTGGCCTGCTCTTTGATCACCTCCCCCTGGAGAGAGAGCAGCCTTACCAGGCCACAGAAGAAGACAATGCAGCCACTCCTGATGAGACCTGATAGACTAGGGTCAGAGGGAAGGGGAGGAGGTCCTCCCTTTTCAGTAGACTGGAAGAGGGACCCAGGTGGGGAAGAGGGAGGGTGGGATTGGGAAGGGAGGAGGGATGGAGGGAGCTACAGGAGGGATACAAAGTGAATAAATTGTAATTAATAAAAATAAAAATAATTTAAAAAAATTAAAAAAAAGTGATAGAGACCAAGAGACAGAGACTACATTCTTTCTGATCACTTTTATTGGCATATCATCCTCAAAGCACACCCTCCTGTAACATAATTACAGTAGGAATTAAATTATGTAACAACGCCATAACTCCAAACCCTTCCCAGACATTTGTTCAATGGGGAATAAACATGTAAACAGATGAGCTTCAAGGGGGCATTTTAATTTAAATCACCAGGAAGTGGATGAAGATAGAGGGACTTGTAGGCTAAAAGAACATAATTATCCTGATAGTTTGTCATTCAATAAAATGATTAAAATCCCTGCAAATTCCAAGATCTAAAGAACAGGAATGACTGTCTCCTTTGGGGAAAACATGGAATATGTGCAGAAAGGATTATTATTCAGCTAAGTAAACCTAATCATGATATTTTCAAGCAACTGGATGAAACCAGGAAAAATCATCCTTGCTGAAGTAACTAAAATGCAGAAAGACAAATATGGTACGTGTTCACTTATTAGGAGATCTCCTAATAGTGGGAGATAAAGTTCCAATAGGCCATGTATTGTGAACAAACCAGGCTTTCACTAGGAGGAGTGGGTGGCAGTGAATTGAATTGTTGGACCAGGGCATCCTACAGAAATTTTCAAGCAAACCAGGTTGTTGTTAATAAACATGTTGCTCTCTGACCTCAACACATAGTTCAGTGCCACATTCTTGGATCCACAGAGATGCCTCCTTTTGCCTCTACTGGGATTGCATACAGAGAACCACATTCCAATATTATGCAGAGAGAGACCTTGAAATACCCTGTCGTAAATGGGATTTCCCTATGATCTTCCTCCTCTCACATCTCTGTGCAGGCTGCAGGAGAGGAGGCAGGAAGAATGCCATAAGTAGAGGAAAGTGAAGACACAAGGAGAAAAATGCCCTGAGAATCAGGCTGTAGAGGAACATGATGCAGCCAGACCTGAAGAGACCTGATAATCCAAGGTCACAGAGAAGCGCAAGGATGAATTCTCCTATCAGGGAACTAGAGAAAGGACATAGGGTAGAAGTAGAAGAGTGGGAGAGACTGGAATGAGAAGAGGGAGGGGACAGCAGAGGGGATAAAAAGTGAACAAATACATTAGAAAACTGTGATCAAGTGGATTAAGTATACAGCTTTTCCAGACTGATGGTTGTTTTGGGGGTTGTTGAATGGGCGCAGCAGGGATGAAATCAGTTTTCTTTAAGGGACATGCCACTGAGATTCTGATCAAGTTACAATGAGTAGATGAACAACACATACTTTAGTTGATGTATTTTAAAAAATTAGTGTGACACATGGGTAGTAATCAGAACCTGGGAGCAATGGAATAGGAGTGTAATATATATATATATATATATATATATATATATATATATTATACAAAATTCTCACATAAGCAATAAAAATAATATGTTGATTATTATCACAATGACTTTTTACATGGAAAAAAGATTCTGCTAAAGGAGGGCAGAGTTTGACTTTGTAGGGCATACTCTCTGGGACTCATTATGTAGCAGAGAATACTAGCCATGAACTAGTGGTTACCCAGCTACCTCAGACTCATGAGCTAAGGTGGCAAGTGTTAACAAGCAGTCCTGTCACTAACACTACTTTTAGAGAATTTTCTGGAGTACACAGTTGCTCTTATGTCCTAGCCATATAACACAGACCCATTTCTTTGTGCTGAAGGTCCATTTTTAATTGTAAACCAGCACCAGTATTGTTTCTCACTGATCACAGCGTAGGGTAGGACACAGCTTCAGATCCAGTCAGGAGATCCAAGGCAAATCTGCTTATAGAGGGATTCCAACACTAGTGTCGAACAGCACCAGCTATCCAATATTTATTGTAACCCAGTTCTCCTTTTTTATACACTGATCTTTTACTGTTTCAGCCAAACCAATCCCCCAAAATTTCTGGTTTTTTTCTCATTTCTCTGCTCTTAAATACTCAATACCACAAAGAACCCTAGACCATGTCAGATTATTATATCAATAAGAATGTGAAGGTACATATAGTGAGTATGCAAGGAAGCACTCAGTTCAAAGTCAAAACCTAGGAAATTTCAGATCCAAGACCACAGTAAAAGACCACCTTGTCATTCAGTACAATCACCTTGAATGCATGTCACTTTGAAGCTTTCCTACTAAGGAAGCTGTTGAATTAAATAAACATTAAAGTTTCATTTACTACCTGACATTGTCACAGAGGTAAACAGTAGTAAAGTTGTGGGAAATGCATAAAGGGAAGAGATAAAGACTTTTGGGGTTTCAGAGGAAAAAAATCATATTTGCAACTGATCAGAGATACTAGACACTGAGGAAAGTTTGTTTACTCATCTCCATGGAAACCTCAAGATTCTCTCACGTACTGATTGGGTGAGAGACAGAATGATTTCATGAAACAGTGGAAGCCAGTAAGAGTTTCATGAGCCAGTTATTAAAAGGGCCAAATGGAGAGCCTGCTTGAGAGAAAGGCTGAGCACCCTACATACCTCAATCTGGGCAGCTGAAAGCACACAACCCAGAGATAACAGTTCCTGTGTCAAAGACTCTAAATTCAGGAAAAGTGTCACAGATTCCTTTCATGTGTTCATTAATAAGTGGTGATTATCACAGATTCCATTGTTATTTGTTAAATGCACCTATATGTCCTCAGTCAGTTAATTACTTAATGGGAAAATGCTCTTTAAACTACTCTTTGAACAAAAAGCATTTAACTGGGACCTAGCTCATATTTTTACAGAGACCATTCAGGAAGTCAAGTCAGCAAGCAGTCATCATTTTGTAGTCCTTCAGCAGAACTGAGAGCTTTTCATAATAAACAACAAGCAGGAGGCAGAGACAAAGATACTGAGAGAGACAGAGCAAGAAAGAGCTAGAGAGACAGATTCAGAAATAGAGAGGCAGAGACCAACAGACAAAGATAGGAAGTGACAGAGACCAAGTGACAGATACTCTATTGTGTCTGGTCACTTTCATTGGCATATCATCCAACACACACCCTCCTATAATATAATTCTAATAGGAAGTATATTATCTAACAATGCCATAACTCCTAACCCATACTAGACATTTCCTCAGTGGGGCCTCAACATCTAAACAGATGAGCTTCATTTGGACATTTCAATTCAAATCACTAGGAAATGGAAGAAGATGGAGGGACTTCTATGCTAAAAGAACATATTTATCCTGATAGTTTGTTATTCAATACAATAGTTAAAGTCCCAGCAACTTCAAAGTTCTAAAGAACAGGAATGAAAAAATCCTTTGGGGATAATGTGGAATATTTCCATTACAGAGTATTATTAAGCTAAGAAAATGACATCATGATATTTTCATACAAATGTATGGAACCAGGAAAAATCATTTTGGGTGAAGTAAAAAAAAAATCAGGAAAACAAATAAGGCATGTATTTATTTATTGGAAGATCTCCTTGTAGTGGAGGATAAAGTTCCAATAGGTCTTCCACTAGGGTTGTTAGGTGGCAGTTAATTTATTTGTTGGCACCAGGCACCCTATAGAAATTTTCAAGCAACCCAACAATAACCCTATTGTCATTAAAATATGTTGCTCTCTGCTATCAACAGATAGATCACTGCCATTTTCCTGGGTCCACACAGATGCTTCTTTCTGCATCAAATGGGATTGCATACAGAGACTCTCAGTCCAATATTATGCAGAGAGAGAGACCTTAAAACACCCAGATTGAAATGGGATTTTCCTATGAAATTCTCCCTCCCCTCAGATCTCTGGGAAGCCTTTAGAAGAGGAGGCACGAAGAATGGACTAAGCACAGGGAATTGAGAACACTAGGAGAACAATGCCTTGAGAATCAGGCTGAAGAGGAAGATGATACCTGCAGCCTTGATCAGACCTGATAAGCTAGAGTCAGATACAAGGGAGAGCAGGACATCACTTTTCAAGAAAACTAGCTACTTTCAAGAAAACACAGGAAATAATTAACCTAAAAACAGTAAAATAAAAAGCAACCAAACACACAACCTTATGACCACAGCCAACATCAAAATCAAAGGACCTAACAGCCACTGGTATTTAAACTCTTTCAATATCAATGGACTCAATTCTTCAATAAAAAGACACAGAATAATGGAATGGATGAAAAAGCAAAACTCAGCAATCTGTTGCATACAAGAAACACACCAAACCACACAGATATTACCTGAGAGTAAAGGGTGGGAAGAGAGCTTTCCAAGCAAATGGACACAAGAAGCAAGCAGGAGTGGCCATTCTAATACCTGATAAAATAGACTTTCAACCAAAATTAATAAAAAGAGATGGGGAAGGACACTTCATACTCATCAAGGAAAAATTCCACCAGGAAGACATCACAATACTGAACATCTATGCCCCAAATACAAGGGCACCCACATTTGTAAAATAAACATTGATAAAATTTAAACCACACATAGATCCCCACACAATAATACTGGGAGACTTCAACACCCCACTCTCAACAAAGGACAGGTCAACAAAACAGAAATTAAACAAAGAAACAATGTCTGTAACAGAGGTCATGAATCAAATGAACCTGACAGACATTTACAGAACCTTACACCAAAACACAAAAGATAGTTCTGGAAGTCCTTGCTAGAGCAATAAGATAATTGAAGGAGATCAAGGGGATAGAAATTGGAAAGGAAGAAGTCAAATTATCACTATTTGCAGATGATATAATAGTATACCTGAGTAACCTCAAAAACTTTACCAGGGAACTACTACAGCTGAGAAACACCTTCACGAAAGTGGGAAATACAAAATTAACTCAAAAAATCAGTAGCCCTCCTGTATACCATAGACAAAAGGGCTGATAAACAAATTAGGGAAACAACACCCTTCACAATATCCACAAATGACATAAAGTACCTTAGAGTAATCCTAACCAAGGAAGTGAAAGACTTATATGAAAAAAAAGAAAAATTCAAGTCTCTGAAGAAAGAATTAGAAGAAGATATCAGAAGATGGAAAGAACTCCCATGCTCATGGCTTGGCAGAATTAATATAGTAAAAATGGCCATCTTAACAAAAGCAATCTACAGAGTCAATGCAATTCCCATCAAATTACCAACAAAATTCTTTATAGACATTGACAGAAAAATTCTCAACTTCATATGGAATAACAAGAAACCCAGAATTGCTAAAACAACCCTCTAAAATAAAACATCTTCTGGAGGTGCATCCATCCCTGATCTTAAGCTGTACTATTGAGCAACAGTTATACAAACACATGGTACTGGCATAGAAACAGAATGGAGGATTAATGGAACCAAACAAAGGACCCAGAAATAAACCCACACACTTATAGACACCTGATCTTTGACAAAGATGTCAAAACAATACAATGGTTAAAAGATAGCATCTTCAACAAATGGTGCTGGTCCAACTGGATGTCTACATGTAGAAAAATGAAAAAAAAATCCATACTTATTACCCTTCACAAACCTAAAGTCCAAGTGATAAAAGATCTAAACATAAAACCAGACACATTAAATTGGTTAGAAAAAATGTGGGGAATACTCTTAAACTCATTGGCACAGGAGACAACTGAAAAGAACACAAACAGCACAGGTTCTAAGAGCAACAATCAGTAAGTGGGACCCCATGAAACTGAAAACCTTTTGTAAATCAAAGGACACCCAGGACACCGTCATCAAAACAAAATGACTGCCTACAGATTGAGAAAGAATCGGCACATACCTCTTATCTGACAGTGTAGTAATATCCACTATATATAAAGAAATAAAGAAGCAGAAAAGCAGCAAACTAAGTAATCCAATTAAAAAAAGGGAACAGAGCTAAACAGAGGACTCTCTGTAGAGGAATATCTAATGGCAGAAAAACAGTTAAAGAAATGCTCAATGTCATTAGCCATTAGGGAAATGCAAATCAAAACTACCCTGAGATTTCACCTTACACCCATCAGAATGGCCAAGGTGAAAAACTCTAGTGACTACACATCCTGGAGAGGTTGTGGAGAAAGAGGAACCCTTCTCCACCGCTGGTGGGAATGCAAACTTGTACAACCACTCTGGAAATCAATCTGGCGCTTTCTCAAACAACTAGGAATAGCGGTTCCTCAATATCCAAGTATACTACTTCTAGGCATATATCCAAAAGTGGCTCAAGTACACAATAAGATCAATTGCTCAACCATGTTTGTAGCAGCTTTCTTTGTAATAGCCAGAAGCTGGAAACAGCCCAGATGTCTCTCAACTAAAGAATGGATGCAGAAATTGTGGTACATCTACACAATGGAGTATTACTCAGCAATTAAAAATAAGGAAATCATGAAATTTGCAGTTAAATGGTGGGAAATGAAAAGGATCATCCTGAGTGAGCTGTCCCAGAAGCAGAAAGACACACATGGTATATACTCACTCCTATAGACATCTAACATAGGATAGTCCTACTAAAATCTGTACATCTAAAGAAACTAATCCAGAGGGAGAATCCTGACTCAAATGCTCAATCCCCAACCTGAAAGGCAATGAGGATGGATATCAGAAGAAGAAAACAGGAAACAACCTAGGAACCTGCCACAGAGCATCTCTGAAAGGCTCTGCCCTACAGACTATCAAAGCAGAAGCTGAGACTTATGGCCAACTCTTGGGCAGAGTGCATGGAATTTTATGTAAGAAGTGGGAAATACTAAGAGCTGGAGAGAACAGGATCTCCACAAGGAGAGCAACAGAACAAGGAAATTTGAACACAGGGAACTTCCCAGAGACTCATACTCCAACCAAGGACTATTCATGGAGATATCCCCAAATCCCTGCACAGATGTAACACCTGACAGTTTAGTGTCCATGTGAGTTACATAGTAATGGAAGAGCGACTACCTCTGACATAATCTGATTGGCCTGCTCTTTGATCACCTCCCCCTGAGGGGGAAGGAGACTTACCAGGCCAGAGAATATGACAATGCAGCCACTCCTGATGTGATCTTAGAGACTAAAATTAGAAGGAAGGCGAAGAGGACCTTTCCTATCAGTGGACTTGGGGAGGGGCATGCATTAAGAAGGGGGAGGGAGGGTGAAATTGGGAGGGGATGTGGGAGGGGCTTATAAGGGAATACAAAGTTAATAAAGCATAATTAATAATAAATAAATAAATAGATAAATAAAGTAGTCATCTATTGAGAAAGATACCAAAAAAAAAGAAAAGAAAACAAAGCAAAATAAACAAGCAAACAAAAATAATATGTTGATAACTTTTACAATGACATTTACATGAAAATTTTCTGCTAAAGGAGGGCAGAGTTTGACTTCATAAGTCATGCTGTACAGGTACTCATTATGGAGCAGAGAATCCTAGCCATGAACTAGTTATTACCCAGCTTCCTCAACCCCATGAGTTCCAGTGGCACCTCTGAACAAGCAGTCCTGACAATAACACTACATTTAGAGAGTTATTATGTAGGACCACAGGAGAAAACACAGCTGCTTTTGTGCCCTGGGCATAAAACCCAGACCTATTTCTCTTTTCTGAAGGCCCAGTTTTAACCTCAGGACCAATAGGGTTCATCAGTGACAACTGAGTAGGATATAGTTGCCAATCTAGCCATGTTGTCCAGGGCAACCCTGCTCATAGAGGGTTGGCAACACAAGTGTGGTTCAGCTCCATTTGTCAAATAGTTTATTGCCCCACAGTTCTTTTACACTCAAATCTTTCTCACTTTCAGCCAAACCAGTTATATTAATTTCCTACTTTTCTTCTCTTTTATCTGCTCTTAAAGACTCAAGTGCCCAGGGAACATTAGACACAACCAGCCTATTATATCAATAAGAATGTGAAGGACCAATTTGTGAGTATGTGAGTAACTGATCAGTTTAAATTCACAAACTAGGAAATTTCAAATCTAAGACCTAAGGAGGATGCTACCATGTCATTCAGTACATTCCTCTTAATCCGACATCACTTTGAATCTTCCTCACTTAGGAATCTGTCCAATTAAATAAACATTAAAGTTTCATTTTCTACCTGACATTGTCACAGAGTTAAACCGGAGTAAAGGTGTGGAATCTGGATAAAGGGATGAGATAAAGGCTTGTCACATGTGCACAGGATCAGAAATACTGGACACTGAGGAAAGTTTGTTTACTCATCTGCTTGGAAACCTCAAGATTCCCTTAGGCCTAAATTGCTAAGAGGCAGAATGATGTCATGAAAAAGGAGAAAGCCAATAAGTGTTTCAGGAGTCAGTTATTAAAAGGGCCAAGTTGACAGCCTGCTTAAGAGAATGGCTGAGCAGCCCTACATGCCTCAATCTGGGCAGCTAAAAGCATACAACACAGAGAAGACAGTTCCTGTGTCTCTTAGTTCAGGAAAAGTGTCACATATTTTTTTCAAGTGGTCATTAATAAAGTCATGTGTCCTTGATATGTGAATTTCACTATATCAACGATTCCATTATTATTTGTTAAATGCATTGATATATCTTCAATCAATGAATTACTTACTGTGAAAATGTTCCTTACCAAGGCAAATCTTTGAACAAGAAGCTTTCAATAATGACCTTGCTTATATTTTTACAGAGACCATCCAGGATGTCAAGGCAGCAAGGACTGAAAACATTTCATACTGAACCACAAGCAGCAGCGAGAGAGAGAGAGAGAGAGAGAGAGCCAGAGAAAGAAAGAGCTAGCGAGACAGATTCAAAAATAGACCTACATTGAAAGAAACAAAGATATATAAAGTGACAGTGACACAGAGCCAGAGACTCCATTGTGTCCAGTCACTTTCTTTGGCATATCAACCTCAAAGCACACCCTCCTAAATTACAACTACAAAAGGAATTATATTTTTTTAATATTTTTTATTTTAATATTTATTACTTACACTTTATTCATTTTGTATCGCTCCATAAAACACTCATTTCTTCTCTTCCCATCCCACCTTCCTTCCTCCTTCTCCATGCATATTCGTCCCCAAGTCCAGTAATAGGAGAGAACTTCCTCACCTTACTTCTAATCCTATTCTATCAGATCTCATCAGGAGTGGCTGCATTGTTTTCCTCTGTGGCCTGGTATGGCTGCTCCCATATCAGGGTGATGTGATCAAATCATGTCAGTGGCATTCCGTGTTCCCATTACTGTGGATCCTGATTTGGCACTGCACTGCCAGTGCTATATCTGTGCAGAGGTTCCAGTTTATCTCAATGCACGGTACTTTGTTGGAGTATGAGTCTCAGGAAAGACACCTATACTCAAATTTATAGGTTATATTACTCTCCTTGTGGAGCTCCTGTCCTCTCCAGACCTTACTATTTCCCACTCCTTTCAATAGATTCCATGCACTCTGCCCAACCGTTGGCCATAAGTCTCAGCATCTGCTTTGATAGTCTACATGATAGAGACTTTCAGAGGCCCTCTGTGGCAGGTTCCTTACTTGTTACCTGTTTTCTTCTTTTTCTGATATCTATCCTCTTTGCCTCTTGGGAGGGGAATTGAGCATTTTAGCCAGAGTCCTCTCTCTTGATTAGATTTTAGATGCACAGATTTTAGTAGGTTTATCTTATATTATGTGTCTATATGAGTGAGTATATAACATATGTGTCTTTCTGCTTCTGGAATAGGTCACTGAGGATGATCTTTTCCATTTACCTGAAAATTTCATGATCTATCTATCTATCTATCTATCTATCTATCTATCTATCTATCTATCTATTTTATTGCTGAAAAATAGTCCATTGTGTAGACCTACCTCAAATTCGGCATCCATTTTTCAGTTGGGGGCATCTGGCTTGTTTCCAGGTTCTGGCTATTAAAAACAAAGCTGCTACAAAGATGGTTGTGCAAATATTCTTATGTATTTGAGCCTTTTTTGGATATATGCCTAGGAGTGGTATACCTAAATCTTGAGGAAATGCGAGTCCTAGTTGTCTGAAAAAGTGCCAGATTGATTTCCAGAGTGGTTGTACAAGTTTATATTCCCACCAGCCATGAAGGAGGGTTCCTCTTTGTGCACACCCTCTCCACCATGTGTTGTCGCTTGAGTTTTGATCTTGGCTATTCTGATGGGTGTAAGGTGAAATCTCAGGGTCATTTTGATTTGCATTTCCCTGATGGTTAATAATACTGAGCATTTCTTTATGTGTTTCTCTGCCATTAAATATTCCAAATCGAGAATTCTCTGTTTAGTTCTGTTCCAAATTTTTTAATTTGATTACTTGATTTGTTCCTTTTCAACTTCTTTAGTTCTTTCTATATACTGGACATTAGAAATTTGTTGCATAAAGACTTGGTGAAGATTCTTTTCTGATTTGTAGGCATTCGTTTTGTTTTGATAGCAGTGTACTTTGCTTTATAGAAGATTTTCAGTTTCATGAGGTCCCATTTATTGATTGTTGCTCTTAGAGCTTGTGCTGTTGGTGTTCTGATGAGGAAGTTGTCTCCTGTGCCAATCATTCAAGGCTCTTTCCCACTTTGTATTCAAACCGATTTAATTTGTCTGGTTTTATGTTGAGGTCTTTGATTGACTTAGACTTCAGTTTTGTGCAGGGTGATGAGTATAGATCTATTTGTATTTTTTTTTACATGTAGACATGCAGTTAGCCCAGCACCATTTGTTGAACATGCTATCTTTTTTTTTCCATTCTATGATTTTGGGTTCTTTTTCAAAACCCAGGTAAAATAAGTGTGTGGGTTTATTTCTGGGTCTTCTGTTTGGTTCCATTGATCCACCATTCTGTTTCTATACCAGTATCATGCAGTTTTTATCATTGTTGCTCTGTAATACAGGTTAAGATCAGGATGGTGATATCTCCAGAAGATCTTTTATTGTGAAGGATTGCTTTTGCAATTCTGGGTTTCTTGTTTTTCCATATGAAGTTGTGAATTTTTCTTTCAATGTCTGTAATGAATTGTGTTGGTATTTTGATGGGAATTGCATTGACTCTGTAGATTGCTTTTGTTAAGATGGCCATCTTTACTATGTTAATCCTGCCAAGCCATGAGCATATGAGATCTTTCCATCTTCTGATATCTTCTTCCAGTTCTTTCTTCAGAGACTTGAAAATTTTTTCATAGAAAACTTTGCCTTCCTTGCTTAGGGTTACACGAAGTTACTTCATGCCTTTGACAGAATATGAGAACACATCATAGATATCATCCATTATAACAACATAGGCTTCATCCCATATATGCAGGGGTGGTTCAATATACAGAAATCTTCATCAACATGATCCGCCATGTTAACAAACTGAAAGAAACAAAACAAACCGAAACAAACAAAAAATAAACGGGATGCTTAGATGCTGAAAAAGGATATCATAATATCCAACAACCAGTCATGTTTAATGCATTGAAGATATCAGGGATACAAGGCACATATCTAAATATACTAAAGTGAGTCTAAAGCCAACATCAAACTCAATGGAGAAAAATTTAAAACAATTGAACTGAAATCAGGGACAAGGCAAGACTGCCCACTCTCTCCATATCTCTTCAACATAGTTCTGGAAGTCCTTGCTGGAGCAATAAGAAAACTGAAAGAGATCAGAGGAATAGAAATCAGAATGGAAAAATTCAAACTATCACTATTTGCAGGTAATATGATACTACACCCGAGTGACATAAAAAATTCTACCAGGGAAATCCTACAGCTGATAAACAACTTCAGCACAGTGGCTAGATGCAAATTTAACTCAAAACTTTCATTAGCCCTTCGGTATACAAAAGACAATAACACTGAAAAAGAAATCAGGGGAACAAAAGTAATTTTATTATCTAAAAAGGCCTTAACTCCTAATCCTTCCCAGGCATTTCTTCACTGGCAAATTCATATGTAAGTAGACTGGTGACATTGCAATTCATACCACCAGGAAGAAGATGGAGGGACTAATATGCTAAAAAACATAGTTATCCTGAAAGTTTGTCATTCAATACAATGATTAAAGGCCAAACAACTTCAAAGACTAAAGAACAGGCATGGCAATCTCCTTTGGGGAAAAAATGTGGAATAATTACATAATGGAGTATTATTCAGCTAAGAAAATGACATCATAATATTTTCAGGCAAAAGGATAGAACCAGGAAAAATCATCCTGGGTGTAGTAACTAAAAAGCAGATAGAAAATATGCTATGTATTTACTTATTAGGCACACCATCTCTCAAATAGTTTATTGCCCCTCAGATATCCATTTACACTAAAAAATATTTCTCTGTTTCAGCCATACCAGTCCCAGGAATTGTCTGGTCTTCTGCTCTATTCTCTGCTCTTAAAGACTCCATACCCCAGGAAAACTTAGACAATGCCAGCCTATTATATCAATAAGAATGAGAAGGTACATTTAGTGAGGATATGAGTAACTGCTCAGTTCTAAGCCACAATGTAGGAAATTTCAGATCCAAAACCACAGTAGCCACATTGGCATTTTGTACATTCCCCTTAATCCCATATCAATTTGAAGGTCTGTATTTAGGAAGTTGTCCAACAAAATATTCAATTTTCATTTCCTACCTGATATTGTCACAAAGGTAACAGAAGTAAAGGTGCGGGATCTGGATAAATGGATGAGATAAAGGCTTGCTGGTTTTCACAAGAAAAAGTCACATGTGCACAGGATCAGAGATACAGTACACCGAAGAATGTTTGTTTTCCTGTCTTCATTGAAATCTCAAGATTCTCTGAGGTGTTGATTGGCTGAGAGGGAGAATGATGTCATGAAACAGGTGAAAGTCATTAAGATTTTTCAGGAGCCAGTTATTAAAAGACACAAGTACACAGTCTGCTTGAGTGAAAGGGTTGTCAAACATACAGGCCTCAATCTGGGCAGCAGAAAGAACACAACCCAGAGACGACAGTTCCTGTGTCCAAGATTCTTATTATACGAAGAGTCACATATTCTCTTACAAGTGGTCATTAATAACATCACATGACTTTAACATTGTGACAGATTCCATTATTATTTGTTAAATGCACAGATATGTCCTCAGTGAATTACTTACTGTGAAAATTCCCCTTGGCCAAGGTAAAACTTTGAACCATAAGCATTTAATTAGGACCTTATATTTTTACAGAGATCATCAGGATGCCATGTCAGCAAGAACTCACCTAGTTGTATATCATCAGCAAAATAATAGCTTTTCATACTGAACCACAAATGGCAGGCAGAGAGTGAAAGGGCTAGAAAGATAGATTCAGAGAATGATAGACCAAGACTTACAGAAACAAAGGTGTAAAGTGACAGAGACCAAGAGACAGAGACTCAAATATGTATGGTCACTTTCATTGGCATATCAACCTCAATGCATGCTATGGAAATTTTCAAGCAACCCTGTCTGGTGTTATTAAAATATGTTTTTTTCTATGCCCTTAATTGATAGATCAGTGTCATGTTCTTGTACACACAGACATGCTTCCTTATAAATGAAATGGGAATACATAGAGACCCATAGTCCGATATTATGGAGAGATAGACCTTAATACACTCAGCTCTAAATAGGATTTCATTATGAAATTCCCCCTCCCCTGAAAACTTTCTGAAGTCTGTAGGAGAGGAGGCAGAAAGAGGGTGATAAGCAGAGAGAATTGAGGACATAAGGAGAACAATGTAATGAGACTCAGACTGTAGAGGAAGATGATACAGCCAGCCTTGATGAGACCTGATGAGCTAAGGTAAGATAGAAGGGGGAGGAGATAATTCTGAATCAGGGAATTAGATAAAGGGGATAGGAGTATTAAAGAAGGGTTATTGGGACTTGAAAGAGAAGATAAAGGGGTCAGTGTAGGAGATATCAAGTGAACAAATCGTAATAAATAAATATATGAGAAAAACTGTGATTAATGTACTGAAATATCGAGTTCATCAGGACTGATGGTTTCTTTTGAGGGGTGGTGCCAGGGTACAGCAAGGATGAACTCAGTTTTCTTTAATGGACTTGGCACTGAGACTCTGATCATTTTCCAATGAGTAGATGAACAACACATACTTCAAATGAGGTATTTTAAAGAAAAAAAATATTATGACCCATGAGATTATTGGAAAAGGATTGTAATGTATATTATTTGAAACTCCCACATTATCAGTAAAAATAATGTTATTATTTTTAAAATATTATTAAATGCACAGATATGTCCTCAGTGAATTACTTACTGTGAAAATTCCCCTTGGCCAAGGTAAAACTTTGAACCATAAGCATTTTAAAATATTATTTTAAAAATAACATTGAGAAAAGATTCTGCAAAAGGAGTGTGGAATTTAATTGTATAGGGCATGCTTTCCAGGAACTCATTATGTAGCAGAGAATCCTAGCTATGAACTGGTAGTTACTCGGTCTACCTCAGACAACATGAACTTAGACAGCAAATCTGAAAAAGCATTCCTGGCACTACACTACTTCTAGAGAGTTTTTCTGGAGAACCATAGCAGGAACCACAGATGCTCTTGTGTCCCAGTCATATAACAAGAAAAATTGCTCTGTCCTGAAGGCCCAGTTTTAATTATAGACCTTAGAAACAGAAAGGTTCCTCATTGGCCACTGAATATAACATAGATTTAGATCCATTCAGATCAGTCAAGGAAACTCTGCTCACAGAGGGTTGCTAACACTAGTGTGGAACAACACATAAGTTTATTTCCCCTTAGTTTTCCATTTATATTAACCAATCTTTCTTTGTTTCATCCTCAAGAGTCCCAAGAATTACCCTGTTTCCTTTTCTTTTCACTGCTCTTAAAGACACAATAGCTCACGGAACCCAAGAACCTGCAAGCCTATTATTTTGATTAGAATGTGAATGTACATTTAGTGAATATGGGAGTAACTGCCCAGTTCAAAGTCACAACCTAGGAAATTTAAGATCCAAGATCATAGTAGCAGACCACTTTATCACTTGGTATATTCCCCTTAATTCCACATCACTTTGAAGCTTCCCTACTTAGGAATAAGTCCAATTAAATAAACATTAATGTTTCATTTACTAACTGACATTGTCACAGAGGTAAGCAAGAGTAAAGGTATGGGATCTGGATAAAGAGATGAGATAAAGGCTTGTTGGGTTTCACAAGAAAAAGTCACATATGCACAAGATTGGAGATACTGGACACAGAGGAAAGTTTGTTTACTCATCTCCATGGATACCTCAAGATTCTCTCAAGTGCTGATTGGCTGAGAGAGAGAATGATGTAATGCAACACGTGAAAGCCATTAAGAGTTTCAGGAGCCACATATTAAAGGGCCACATGGACAGCCTGCTGGAGAAAAAGCTTAAGGACCCCTGAATGCATCAATCTGCACAGCTGAAAGCACAAAACCCAGATATTACCCTTCCTGTGTCCAAGATTCTTAGTTCAGGAAAAATGTCATATTTCTTTCAAGTGGTCAATAATAAAGTCACGTTTCCTTGACATATGACTTTCACATTATCACAGATTCCATTTTTACTTATTAAATGCATAGATATGTCCTTAGTGAATTACTTACTCTTAAAATGCTTCCCTGACCAAGGCAAATCTTTGAACAAAAGTTTAACTGGGACTGTACTTATATTTTTACAAAGACCATCCAGGATGTCGCCCCAGCAAGCAGTCATCAAGCTGTGCTCCTTCAGCAGAACTGAGAGCTTTTCATACTATACCACAAGTGGCAGACAGAGAGAGAGAGACAGAGAGTTAACAAGCTATAGAGACAGATTTAGAAAGAGAAATAGAACGACAAAACTAAGATATAAAGTGACAGAGACCTAGAGACAAAGACTCAATTATGTATGGTCACTCTCATTGGCATATCAACTTCAAAGGACACCCTTCTCTAATATAACTCCAATAGGAATTATAAAATCTAACAAGGCCTTACTCCTAAACCCTCCCAGAGATTTCCTCGATGACGCTCCACATGTAAATAGAGTGCTTCAAGGGGACATTGCAATTCAAATCACCAGGTAGTAGAAGAAGATGGAGGGACTTCTAGGCTAAAAGAACATAGTTATCCTGAAAGTTTGTCATTCAATACAATGTTTATAGACCCAATTATTTCCAATTTCTAAAGAACAGGACTGACAATATACTTTGAGGAAAATTTGTAATATTTCCATAATGTGGTATTATTCAGCTAAGAAAATGACATCGGGGCCAAGATGGCGGCTCCAGTAGGGCACAGCATTTGAGAAGCAGGACAGCATTCGCAATGCAGAGACCAGGAGACTGAACTCTGGGCCCTGAAACTACATCAATCGTATTTCCCAGGTGAGGGGAGGCTCCCACAGTGTGGGAATCGGTCGCATCCACTCACGGCTAACCAGCCAGAACCCAGAAGAAATCTGGGTAATGCAGGCTTTGGGTCTCCAGGCTGGAGCTGCAAACGTCCATGTACCAATTACTTTCCCAGGCTGATCCGTGAGCACAAGGGTGCCTGAGGCTGGGAGTCCCAGTAGTGGAACGACCCCACTGGGAAGCAAAGTTACCAGACTGATCACGGGTCAACCAGTCTTTCCCCTGAAGGTCTCTAGGACAGCGGGTACCCACTGCCAACAAAACTGAGCTCCTGCCACGCAGAGAGCTATGCACTCAGCTCAGCAGTACAGACAAGCTGCATGCCCCAGTACAACAGGGACTGGGAACCCCTGTCCAGAGAGGACCCCACAGGGAAGGAAGAAACCGTGCTGCTGGGGTCACCTAGGGAAAGTCTAGCAGCCTGCAGATCGCAGACAGGTGAGTACGCACAGCCATCACAGATCTGGGCCCAAACAAGGAGCACAGAGTGATCGGAAACTCAGCTCCCGCAGACTAGCAGGCAAGCACACTCTCCACGAGCCCAGAGGCCTGCATTGTACCAAATACACCTAACAGGCAGAACTGTGCGCCCCAAGAAACCAGAGCAGTACTCACCCGCCACAGATTACCTCTTGGGTTCAGGGGCACAGAGCCCCAACCTCAGAACTACAAAAGACCGGGAACCCTATGATCAAACCCCCAGATGCTGCTCCAAGGGGCAGCCAGTTATCCCTAACAAAACCGACCAAACCACGGGACACACAGGTTACAGCAGTGATCACTAAATTTACAGCAAGAAACCCAGAAGGAGGGCAGCTGTCTCCAGGACTTCTCCCAGTGAGAGGAGAGCCCTCTCGACTAATCAGGACCACAGTTACTACCCAGGTCTCTATGCCTGAGGTGAGCTGTAGAAACTACTGAAAAACACCGGACATCCAGTGACTATACCCAAAAAGCTGGAAAGGCTTGCTTCAGGAAAAACCATCTTCCTGCCAAAGGGATTCTCTCCACTACAAAAGTCCAGGAACAAACAGAAACTAAATTCAAACAACTAAGATAGCCCAATGGGTAGAGGACACCGTAAAAGTTCAACCAACAAAAGCCAGAGCAATATGGCATCTCCAGAACCCAGTTATCCAGGGGCAAATAGCCCTAGACACCCCAGCATAAATGAAATTCAAGGAGATGACCTAACATCTATGCTCATGAAGAAGATAACAGAGGAAACAAATAGAATACAAAAAGAATTAGAGGAAGATAAAAACAAACAGATCATGGATATCCATAAACAAATGGAGGAAATTAAAGACAAGGAGATTATGGCCATCCATGAAGAAATACGGGAAGCTGCAGTCAAACAGTCTATGGCCTTTAGAGAGGAAATGCTTAAATCACTGAATGAAATAAAAGAAACAGTGGATTGTTCAAACAAACAGCTGAAGGAATTGACGGAAAAACATGAAAATACAGTCAGACAGGAGAAGGAAACCAACAAAATAGCTCAAGACCTGAGATAGAATTGGAAAAATTAAAAAAAAAAAACACACAAATGGAAGAAATTGTGGAGAGAAAGAACTTGGGGAAGAAAGCAGGAACTACAGATATTAGCATAACCAATAGGCTACAAGAAATGGAAGAAAGAATCTCAGGTGTGGAAGATACAATGGAAGAAATAGTTGTATCTGTCAAAGAAAATGTTAAATTAAAAAATTCCTGACACAGACGGTCCAAGAAATTCAAGACAACATAAAAAGACAAAACCTAAGAATAATAGGAATAGAGGAAAAAGAAGATTCCCTGCACCAAGGCCCAGAAAATATTTTCAACAAAATCATTAAAGAAAATTTTCCCAACTTAAAGGAGAGGCCAATAAGAATACAAGAGACCTACAGAACACTCAATAAACTAGATCAGAAAAGAAAATCCTCCCACCACATAATAATCAAAACTGTAAGTATACAGAAGAAAGAAAAAAATACTAAAAGCTGCAAGAGAAAAAGGCCAAGTAACATATAATGGCAAACCCATTAGAATCACACCTGACTTTTCAACAGAGACTATGAAAGCCAGAAGGGCCTGGACTGATATCATGCAGACCCTAAGAGAACACACATGTCAGCCCAGGCTACTATACCCTGCGAAACTCTCAGTCCTCATAGACAGAGAAAACAAGCTATTCAATGACAAAAACAAATTTCAACAATACCTACAAACAAATACAGCATTACAGAAGACACGGGAAGGGAAAATACAACCCAAGAAAGTTAGCTACATTTACGAAAACACAGGAAATAAATAACCCCACTACAGTAAAACAAAAAGCAACCAAGTACACAACCAACATCCACATCCAACATGTATGATGTATGACCAGAGCCAACATCAAATTCAAAGGATCTAACAGCCACTGGTCATTAATCTCTCTCACTATCAATGGATTTAATTCTCCAATAAAAAGACACAGACTAACAGAATGGATGCGTAAACAAAACCCAGCAATCTGTTGTATATAAGAAACACACCTAAGTCACAAAGATAGACACTACCTGAGGGTAAAGGGATGGAAGATGGCTTTTCAAGCAAATGGACCCAAGAAGCAAGCAGGAGTACTCATTCTAATATCTGATAAAATAGTCTTTCAACCAAAATTAATCAAAAGAGATGGGGAAGGACACTTCATACTCATCAAGGGAAAATTCCACCAAGAAGACATCACAATCCTGAATATCTATGCCCCAAATACAAAGGCACCCACATTTGTGAAAGAAACATTGATAAAACTTAAACCACATATAGATCTACACACACTAATAGTGGGAGACTTCAACACCCCACTCTCAACAAAGGACAGGTCAACTAAACAGAAATTAAACAAAGAAACAATATCTCTAACAGAGGTCATGAATCAAATGGACCTAACAGACATTTACAGAACCTTACACCCAAACACAAAAGAATTTAACTTCTTCTCATCATCTCATGGAACCTTCTCCAAAATAGACCACATAGTTGGTCTCAAAGCAAGCCTCAACAGATACAAGAAGATTGAAATAATCCCTTGTATCCTGTCGGATCACCATGGAATAAAGCTGGACCTCAGTAACAACAAAAATAGCAAAAAGCCTACACATACATGGAAACTGAACAACTTGCTACTAAAAGACATCTGGGTCAGGGAAGAAATAATGAAAGAAATTAAAATATTCCTAGAACTCAATGAAAATGAAGACTCAACATACCCAAACTTGTGGGACACAATGAAAGCAGTGCTAAGAGGAAAGTTCATAGCACTAAGTGCCTTCAAGAAGAAATTTGAGACAGCACATTCAAGCAACTTAATGGCTCACTTAAAAACCCTAGAAAAAGAAGGAGCAGACACACCAAGAAGGAGCAGATGGCTGGAAATAATCAAACTCAGGGCTGAAATCAATCTATTAGAAACAAATAAAACAATTAAAAGAATCAATGAAACCAAGAGCTGGTTCTTTGAGAAAATCAACAACATAGACAAACCCTTAGCCAAGCTAACTAAAAGGCAGAGAGACACCATCCAAATCAACAAAATCAGAAATAAAAAGGGGGACATAACTACAGACACTGAGGAAATCCAAGCAGTCATTAGGACTTACTTCAAAAATCTATATGCAACAAAATTTGAAAATTTAAATGAAATGGACAATTTTCTTGATCGATTCCACTTTCCAAAGCTAAATAAGGACCAGGTAAATCAATTAAATAGTCCTATATCCCCCAAGGTAATAGAAGCAGTCATCAAAAGTCTCCCATCCAAAAAAAGCCCAGAACCTGATGGTTTCCGCGCAGAATTCTACCAGACATTCAAAACAGAGCTAACTCCAGTTCTCTTCAAACTATTCCACAAAATCTAAACAGAAGCAACATTACCAAACTCATTCTATGAAGCCACAGTCACGTTGGTACCTAAAACTCACAAAGACCCAACAAAAAAAGAGAACTTGAGGCCAATCTCCCTTATGAACATTGCTGCAAAAATACTCAACAAAATACTCGCAAAACAAATACAAGAACACATCAAAGATATCATCCACCATGACCAAGTAGACTTCATCCCAGGTATGCAGGGGTAGTTCTATATACGGAAATCCATCAATGTAATCCACCATATTAACAAACTGAAAGAAAAAAACCACATGATAATCTCCCTAGATGCTGAAAAAGCCTTTGACAAAATCCAACATCCATTCACGTTTAAAGTATAGGAGAGATCAGGGATACAAGACACATATCTAAACATAGTAAAGGCAATATACAGCCAACCTATAGCCAACATCAAACTGAATGGAGAGAAACTTAAAGCAATCCCACTAAAATCAGGGACAAGACAAGGCTGCCCACTCTCTCCATATCTCTTCAACATAGTTCTGGATGTCCTTGCTAGAGCAGTAAGACAGTTGAAGGAGATCAAGGGGATACAAATTGGAAAGGAAAAAGTCAAATTATCACTATTTGCAGATGATATGATAGTATACGTGAGTGACCCCCAAAACTCTACCAGGGAACTCTCACAGCTGATAAACACCTTCAGCAAAGTGGCCAGATACAAAATTAACTCAAAAAATCAGTAGCCCTCCTGTATTCAAAAGACAAAAGGGCTGAGAAAGAAATTAGGGAAACAACACCCTTCACAATAGCCACAAATGACATAAGGTACCTCAGAGTAACCCTAACCAAGGAAGTCAAAGAATTGTATGAAAAAAATTTCAAATCTCTGAAGAAAGAACTAGAAGATGATATGAGAAGATGGAAAGATCTCCCATGCTCATGGCTTGGCAGGATTAACATAGTAAAGATGGCTATCTTACCAAAAGCAATCTACAGATTCAATGCAAAAGCAATCTACAGATTCAATGCAATGCCCATCAAATTACCAACCCAATTCTTTACAGACCTGGAAAGAAATATTCTCAACTTCATATGGAATAACAAGAAACCAGAATTGCTAAAACAATCCTCTACAATAAAAGATCTTCTGGAGGTATCTCCATCCCTGATCTTAAGTTGTACTATAGAGCAACAGTTTTAAAAGTTCCATGGTACTGGCATAATAACAGAATAGTGGATCAGTGGAACCGAACAGAGGACCCAGAAATAAACCCACAACTTATGGACACCTGATATTTGACAAAGACGCCAAAACCATACAATGGAAAAAAGATAGCATCTTCAGCAAATGGTGCTGGTACAACTGGATGTCTACATGTAGAAAAATGAAAATAGATCCATACTTATCACCCTGCACAAAACTGAAGTCCAAGTGGATCAAAGACCTCAACATAAAACCTGACACATTAAATCGGCTAGAAAAAAAGTGGGGAATACTCTAGAACTCATTGGTACAGGAGAAAACTTCCTCAACAGAAAACCAACAACACAGGCTCTAAGAGCAACAATCAATAAATGGGACCTCATGAAACTGAAAAGCTTCTGCAATGCAAAGGAGACCATCACCAAAACAAAGCAACTGCCTACAGATTGGGAAAAAATCTTCCCCAACCCTTTATTTGACAAAGGTCTCATATCCAGTATATATAAAGAAGTAAAGAAGCTGAAAAGCAGCAAACCAAGTAATCCACTTAATAAATGGGGAACAGAGCTAAACAGAGAATTCTCTGTAGAGGAATATTGAATGGCAGAGAAGCACTTAAAAAATGCTCAACCTCACTAGCCACTAGGGAAATGCAAATCAAAACAACCCTGAGATTTCACCTTACACCCATGAGAATGGCCAAGATGAAAAACTCAAGTGACAACACATGCTGGAGAGGTTGTGGAGAAAGGGGAACCCTCTTTCACTGCTGGTGGGATTGTAAACTTGTACAACCACTCTGGAAATCAATCTGGCGCTTTCTCAGATAACTAGGAATAGTGCTTCCCCACGATCCAGCCATACCACTCCTAGGCATATAACCAAAAGAGGCTCAAGCACACAAAAGGGACATTTGCTCAACAATGTTTGTAGCAGCTTTATTTGTAATAGCCAGAAGCTGGAAACCACCCAGATGCCCCTCAACTGAAGAATGGATGCAGAAATTGTGGTACATCTACACAATGGAATATTACCCAGCAATGAAAAATAAGAAAATCATGAAATTTGCAGGTAAATGGTGGGATCTGGAAAGGATCATCCTGAATGAGTTGTCCCAGAAGCAAAAGGCACACATGGTATATACTCACTCATATAGACATACAACATAGGACAAACCCACTAAAACCTGTGCATCTAAAGAAACTAAGCAAGAGATAGGTCCCTAAATAAAATATCCAATCCCCATCCTGAAAGGCAAAGAGGATGGACATCAGAAGAAGAACAAAATAGGAAACAACCTAGGAACACAGAGGGCCTCTGAAAGCCTCTGCCCTACAGATTATCAAAGCAGATGCTGAGCCTGATGGGCAACTGTTGGGCAGAGTGAATGAAAGTTTATATAAGAAGTGGAAAATAGTAAGAGCTGGAGAGGAAAGGGTCTCCACAAGGAGAGCATCAGAACAAGAAAATTTGAACACAGAGAACCTCCCAGAGACTCATACTCCAACCAAGGTCTATTCTTGGAGATAACCCAGATCCCCTGCACAGATGTAGCCCAGGGCAGTTCAGAGTCCAATTGGGTTACATAGTAATGTGAAGAGGACTGCCTCTGACATAATCTGATTGGCCTGCTTTTTAGTTACCTCCTCCTGGGGGGGAACAGCCTTACCAGGCCATAGTAGAGGACAGTGCAGTCACTTTTGATGTGAACTGAAGGACTAAGATCAGAAAGGAGAGGAGAACCTCCCCTATCAGTGGACTTGGGGAGTGGCATGCATGCAGAGGGAGGAAGGAGGGTGGGATTGGGAGGGGAGGACAGAGGGGCTTATAAGGGGATTCAGAATGAATAAAGTGTAATCGAGGAAAAAATTTAAAAAAAGGGAAAAATAATTTAAGAACCTTAAGTGACTTTCAAAAATGGAGGAAAACATGGATTTAGTCAATTTATATGGAGCACGTCTCACCCCTGGGGGCAATGGTCTCCTGAACATACTCAGACCTCGGATACCATCACTGCTAGTTCTAGAACTGATGCAAGATGTTCCAACGAGGGGCTTAAGGCTTCTTATAATATTTCCTATAAGCCCACACCTGTTTGTTTATATCCCCCATTTTTATTCATTATTAGCCAGATAGAGCCAAGTAACTGTGGTAATACTTGCTTTTTTGCCCAATGCTGGAATGCTAGTGAATTTAGGTATGCCCTGGTTACTTGCATGCCTGGCTTGGTGCCTGTACCCATTGATGCCCCTCACTCTATGACTCTCTTCAGACAGAAAAGGGATCTTGGAATTACAGCCGCCACTGTTACTGCCACCTCATAGGCGGCTGTTGGATCTACCACCGTGGCATTAGCCATGAGTCATAATGTGCAGACTGCTCAGACTCTGAATAATCTTTTAGCCAATGTAGCTCATGCCTTAGATGTACAAAAAGGAATTAATGCTCAACTAAAAGGAGGCTTGATGGTGTTCAATCAGAGGATTGATCTCATGCAGGAGCAAAATGATACCCTATGGCAAATCGCTCAACCTAGCTGTCAATGAAAGTATGCTGGACTTTGTGTCACTAGCATACAACAAGAGAATTTTTCCTGTGCTGTAAATCTGCCTAAACAATTGTCTAGCTATATTTTAGGTAATTGGACTGGAGAATTCTATACTACGATGGAGCAGCTGAGAGTGGGCATTATCACAGTAAATTATACCAGAGTGGACGCAGGACTAGCCACAGCATTATCATCATGGATTGCTGCAGCCATGAATCATCTGAAGGAATGGGCAGGCATGGGAGCGTTGGCAGGCCTTCTGGTGTTGGTCTCCTTGGTTTGCCTGTGGTGTATATGCAAGATTAGAATCTCACAGCAGCATAATGCAGCCATGATCATTCAGGCCTTTACAGCCATTGAAGCAGGACTGTCTCCCCAAGCATGTTTGGCTACCATAAAAAGCTAAAATGTTATGCTCAGGATGTGAGGCTAAGCACTGCACTCAGGGTCAGCCATTTGGACCCAGAGAAGAGCATGTCTGATTGCATGCAGGTTGATGCCCCAGGTCCTGCCTCTGAGAAAACGGTATCGGACAGGTCTGATGCTCTTGGGGTGGATGTTACCTAAATGAACATCAGTACAAAGTCCTAATTTACTTCTAGTATCAGAGAGCAGACCTCTACTCTTGCCTGATGTTTCTATAACAAAAAGGGAGAACTGTAGAGAGCTGCTTAATGCCATGCCTTAAAGACGGAGCTGGTTTCTGCTTTCCACCTTCCCGATGGTGAGTGCTCTCTGTCACAAACAACTCCACATTTGGCTAAGGCTGAGGATCTGGCTTGCTTCCATGTATGTGGACTTATCTTCATTACCCACGTGGCACGCTGGGTTTGGGACCCAGAGGTTATATAAGCTGTGGGCTGGCTTTCCCCAGGGTCCGATGATTGCTCAAGGTTCCTGAATAAACTGCATTGAAAATAAGTAAATAAATAAATAAATAAAAGATACTTAACCCACAAAAAAAGAAAAAAAAAAAAAAAAAAGAAAATGCCATCATGATAATTTCAGGCAAATGGATGGAACCAGGAAAAAACATCCTGGGTGAAGTAATAAAAATCCAGAAAGACAAATATGGTATGTATTCACTTATTAGGAGGCCTCCTAACAGAAGGGATAAAGTTCCAATAGGCCATCTGTTTTGAACAAAACCAGTGTTCCACTGGGGGATTGGGTAGCAGTTAATTGAGTTGTTTAGCCAGAGACTCCTATAAAAATTTTAAGCAACCCAAGCTCTTATTATTAAAATATGTTTTTTTCTGCTTACAACTGATATATCTGTGCAATATTCTTGGATCCAAAGAGATGCTTCCTTCTGCAATAAATGGTATTTCATACTGAGACCCAGACTCTGATAATATGAAGAGAGAGTGTCCTTAAACCACCCAGCTCTAAATGGGATTTACCCATGAAATTCTCCTTACCCTTACAGCTCTGGGAAGCCAGCAGAAGAGGAGTTAGGAAGAGTGCTATAAGTAGAGGGAATTGAGGACAAAAGGAGAACAATGCCCTGAGAAGCAGGCTGCAGAGGAAGATAATGCAGCCAGCCTTGGTGAAAACTGATAAGCTAGGGTCCGATAGAAAAGGTAGGAGAACCTCCCCTATCAGGAAACTAGAGAAAGGGCAGGGACAGAAGAAGGAGTGTGGGTGGGACTAGAAAGAGAAGAGGAATTCGGAAGCAAAGGGGACACAAATTTAACAAATCATGTTAAGTAAATACTTAAGAAAAATCAGTATTCAATATGATGAAGTATAGAGCTCTTAAGGACTGATAGCATCTTCTTGTGGGTTGTGCCAGGGTGCTATAAAAATGAACTCAATTTTCTTTAAGGGACTTGGCCTGAGACTCTGATCATCTTCCAATGAATATATGAACAACAAATATTGAATTGAAGTATTAAAAAAATAGTGTGACACAATGGTAGGAATGTGAACCTGGGAGAAATGGAAAAGGAGTGTATTGTATATTATATGAAATTCCCACATAATCAGTAAAAATAATATGTAGACAACTTATCCAATGACTGTGGAAATGGAGAAAAGATTCTGCTGAACAAGCAGTCCTGGCACTAACACTATGTTTAGAGGATTTGTCTGGAACACCAATGAAAGAAACACAACTCTTGTGTCCTAGTTGTATAAGATGAACCCATTTCTCTGTCCTGAAGGCCCAGGTATAACTGTAAACCCCAAAAGCCAGAGGATTCCTCACTCATGACTGAGTAGGATACAGCTTGCTTGAGAAAAAGCCTGAGCAGCCCTATATACCTCAATCTTGGCAGCTGATAGCACACAACCCAGTGATGAACAATCCAGTCCAAGAATCTTAGATCAGGAATAGTGTCACATACTTCTTTCAAGAGTTCATTAATAAAATTGCCTGGTATGACAGCAAAGTGGAATTTTCACATCAAAATGGTATTATGACATCACAATGATATGATGAAATCACAATGCTATTATGAAATCACAATGTTATTCTGACATCACAATGGGATTATGACCTCAATATGTTATTATGTCATCACATTGATATTATGACATTACAATAGAACTATGACATCTCTAATTTTCTTTAAGGAACTTGGCCTTTATGACCTCATATGGTATGATATCATAATGGAATGATAACATCACAATAATAATATAACAAAGCAATGCAATCATGAAATCACATTATTGTTATATCACAATGGTATTATGACATCACAATTCTATTATAACATCAATGTAGTATGACATCACAATGGAATTTTCACTTCACAGTGGCATTATGACATCAACATGCTATTATACCATCCCAATGTTTTCTGACATTAAAATGATATTATGATATCACACTGGTATTATGATATCACAAGAGTATGATATCAAATGCTATGATAACATCCCAATGTTATTTTGTCGTCACAATGCTATGATGACATCACAATGCTATTATATATTCACAATGATATGACTTCGCAATGCTGGTATGGACATCCCAATTGTAGGTGATGATTAATATTGACTCTTGGTTTAACTTTTTTTAATGCATGCTGTTAATCCCAAACAGCTGTATAACCAATTCACCACACAGAGACTGGGTTTATTAGTTAACTTAGAACACAATGCTGGTCAAAAGTTACTCCCTCCTAAACCTTCAAGCCCTCATAGTTTCCTAATATTTGATTTTAACCATTATACTTGCTTTTTGTGAAGTCTTAGGTCTGGTTCATTCTCCCCATGCTGTTCTCTCTCTGCTCTTCAAGTTCTCCTCCCTCGTCTTCTCTCCTCCCACTCATTTCTTGCACTCTGACTCCTCCTATCATTCAACATTTTGGATAGTTGCTTTACTCTGGCCTCTTTACACAAAGTTGAGAAAAAGATGCTTAGCATAAGTATCACAATGGAATATCTGGATGTGAGAGAGTAGGGGGTAGAAATCAGCATTTGAATGAACAAGGGTAAAGTTTGTACATTTCAAAAAACATTATACCAACAATGCTCTGACAAAAAACAATGCTATGATGACATCATAGTGTTATGATGACATCACAATGCTATTATGACATCACAGTGGTATTATTAACTCACATGCTATTATAACTTCACAATGAGATCACAATTATGAGATCACAATGCTATTATAACATCACACTGCTATTATGACATCATATAGTTTGATATCACAATGGAATTATAACATCACAATAATAAAAATATAACATAATAATGCAATTATGACAGCCCAATGCTATCATGACATCACATGAGTATTATTGTATCACAATGGTATTATGACATCACAATGCTGTTTTTATAACATCACAATGGCATTATGACAAAACAGTAGTATTTTGACATCAAAATGCTATAATGACATCACGATGGTATGTCACCTCAAAGGTATTATGGCATCAAAATTTTTATGGCATCAAAATTGTATTGTAACATCAGAACACTTTTATTTCTTCACAATGGTATTAGAACATTGCAATGCTTTTATGACTTCACAAAATTTACATGACATCCCAATGCTTTTATGACATCACAGCGCTAATATGACACCATAACAGTATTCCAACATAAATGTATGACTTCACAAAGGAATTATGACATCAAAATCAAATTATAACCTAAAAATGCTATTACATCATCACAATACTCTTATAACATCACAATGATATTATGATATCACAATGCTATTATGACATCACAATAGTATGACATACAAACACTATTATAACATCAAAATGGTATCATGATATCACCATGGCATAATCACTTCACAATTATGTTACATGCCCATGATATGATGACAACACAGTGTTATTATGACATCATAATTGCATTATGATACTAAAAATGCTATTGTGACATCACAATATATTATGACTTCACAATGGTATTATGTCATCACAATGGTATTACATTGCAATGCTATTATGACATCACAATGATAGGATATCACAATGGTGTTATGACATCACAATGGTGTTATGACATCAAAATGCTATTATGACATCATAATGGTATTATGACATTACAACTTTATTATGACATCTTAAAGGTTTTATGCCATAACAACAGTGTTATGACATCTCATTGCTTTTAAAGCATCACAATGGTATTATGAAATAACAACGGTGTCATTACATCCCATTGGAATTATCACATCAAAAATTTATTTCAAAATGATTGTGGTATGAAATCACAATGGAATTTTGACCTCAAAATGCTATCATGACATCACAATCTTATTATGATATCATGGTTGTATTATGACATCACAATGGTATTATGACATAAAAATGCTATTATGACATCAAAATAGTATGACATTCCAATACAATTATGATGTCACAATGGTGTAACTATATCTTATTGATACAATCACATTACAATGATAATATGACATCACAAATTTATTATGACATCTCGATGGTATTATGTCATCACAAGGATGTTATCACATATACGGGCTTTTAAGACATCACAATGGTATTTTGAAATAAAAATGGTATCCTTATGACATCACAATACTATTATGACAATACAATAATATGGCTTTCCAATGCTAATATCAAAATGGTGTTATGATTCACAGTGCTATATCACATCTAAGGGAATTATTACATGACAATATAAGACATCCCAATTCTATATTGTCATGTCACAATGGTGTTATGATTTTCAAAAATGGGATTATGACATTACAATGCAAATGACAACACAATGCTATTATGACATCAAACTGCTATTTTGACATCACAAAAGGATTATAACTTCACAATGGTCTTTTGACATAACACAATCATGAAATCACCTAAATGCTATTATGACATCACACTGCTATTATGACTTCACAATGGTATTATGAAATCACAATGCTATGATGACATCACCAAATTATGGCATCCCAAGTCTATTATGACATCACAATGGTATGACATCTCAATGCTATAATATCTTTACAATTATATGATATCACAATGCTATGTTGACTTCACAATGGTATTATGACATCACAGTGATATAACATGATTGTCGTATGATATCCAATGGAATTTTGACATCAAAAATGCTATTGTGACTTCACAATGATATGACTTCACAATGTTAGTATTACATCACAATGCTATGATGACACCACAATGCTATTATGCTATCACAATGGCATTATGATATTAAACTGGTATCATGATGGTGTTATGACTTCACAATGCTATTATGATAGAACAATAGTATTATAACATCACTATGGCATTACAACATGATTGTGGTATGACATCACAATGGAATTTTGACATTACAATGATGTTGTGACTTCACAATTTGTATAAGTTTACATTCCCACCAGCAGTGGAGGAGGGTTCTCCTTTCTCCAAAATCTCCAGCATGTGTCTTCACTTCAGGTTTTGATCTTAGCCTGTCAGGGACCACCTGAGGGAACTTGCCAACTTTAGAGACCACCTGAAGGAGCTCACCAACTTGCCTCAACTTGCCTGTTCCCTTACCTGCAGTAAACATACTGCTTGGAGATGCCCGTTCCCTTACCTGCAGTAAACATACTGCTTGGAGATGTCAGAGACCACCTGTAGAAACTTATCAACCTGCCTCAACTTGCCCACTTCCTTACCTGCAGTAAACATACTGCTTGGTAACAGCAGAGATGTGCTCATAGAACCATGGCTTATCACAAGATGTTTCAGGCCCCTGGCTGAGAAGAATTTGTAATTTTTCACCCACCCTACTTCCTCATCCTGAACCCTATATAAAAGCTGATTCTGCTCAGTAAAGTTGGTCCTTGACAAGCACTTGTTTGCTTGGACTCATTTCTTTCTCTCAGCCCATCTTTTCACGGGATCAGATTCCCTTCTATCCCCCGCTAATAACAGGCTCCACTGGCCAGAGCATTAGCCATTATGATGCGTGGGTATGTGGTGAAATCTTAGGGTTGTTTTGATTTACATTTCCCTTATGACTAAGGACATTGAGCATTTCTTTAAGTGTTTCTCTGCCATTCGATATCCCTCTATTGAGAATTCTCTATTTTAGCACTGTACTCCATTTTCAATTGGATTACTTGATTTGTTGCTATTTAACTTCTTGACTTTTTTATATATACTGGATATTAGTTCTCCATCAGATATAGGGTGGTGAAAGTCCTTTCCCAATCCGTAAGCACTCATTTTGTTCTGACAGCACTGTGTCACATAGAGACTTGGTGAACATTCTTTTCCAATCTGTAGGCATTTATTACGTTTTGATGACAGTGTCATTTGCTTTATATAAGCTTTTCGATTTCATGAGGTCCCATTTATTGATTGTTGCTCTTAGAGCCTGTGCTGTTGTTCTGTTGAGGGAATTGTCTCCTGTGCCAATGAGTTAAAGGCTCTTCCCATTTTTCTTCTAACCCATTTAATGTGTCTGGTTTTATGTTGAGGTCTTCGATCCATTTGCACTTTAGCTTTGTGTAGGCTGATAAGTATGGGTTTATTTGCATTTTTCTACATGGAGACATCCATTTAAACAAGCACCATTTGTTGAAGATGTTATGATTTTTCAATTTTGTGGTTTTGGCATTTTTGTAAAAAATCAGGTGTCCATATGTGTGTGGATATATTTCAGGGCATTCTATTTGATTCCATTGATCCAACAGTCTGTTTCTATGCCAGTACCATGCAGTTTTTAGTATTGTCGCTCTCCATCCCTTGGAATCAGGGATGGAGATATCTCCTGAAGATCTTTTACTGTAGAGTATTGTTTTAACAATTCTGGGTGAGAATTTTTCTTTCAAGTTTTGTAAAGAATTATGTTGGTAATTTGATGGGAAGTGCATTTAATCTGTAGATTGCTTTTGATAAGATAGCCATTTTTACTATATTAATCCTGCCAAGCCATGAGCATGGGAGATCTGTCCATATTTTGAAATCTTCTTCTAATTCTTTTTTCAAAGACTTGAATTTTTTTTCATACAATTCTTTGACTTGCTTGGTTAGGTTCACAACAAGTACTTAATGTCATTTGTGGCTATTGTGAAGGGTATTGTTTCCCGCATTTCTTTCTCGGCCCTTTTGTCTTTTCATACAGGAGGGCTAATGATTTTTTTTAAGTTAATTTTGTATCCTGCCACTTTGCTGAAGGTTTTGATCAGCTGTAGGAGTTCCCTAGTAGAAATTTTGGGGTCACTTAAGTGTACTATATCATCTGTAAATAGTGATCATTTGACTTCTTCCTTTCCAATTTGTATTCCCTTGATCTCCTTCAATTGTATAATTGCTTTAGCCAGGACTTTAAGACGAATGTTGAAGAGATATAGAGAAAGGAAAGCCTTCCCTGATCCCTGATTTCAGTGGGATTGATTTAAATTTCTCTCTATTGAGTTTGACATTGGCTACAGGCTTGCTGTATATTGCCTTTACTATGTTCATGTATGAGCCTTGTATCCCTGATGTCTCCAAGACTTTAAAAATGAATGGATGTTGGACTTTGTCAAATGCCTTTCAGCGTCTAAGGAGATTATCTTGTGTTTTTTTCTCCTTGTTTGTTTATAACATAAGAATACTACTATGATCTCACAATAGTATTAGTATATCACAATGCTATAATGACTTCAAAATTGTATTATGACATCACAATTCAATTAGGATATCACAATGCTGCAATGACTTAAAAAAGCCATGACATTTCAATGCTGTTATGACATCACAATATTATGACGATATCACAATGTTATGATTACAGGAAAATGGTATAATGCTATAAATGGTGATATGAATTCACAATGCTCTTATAACATCACAATGGCATCTTGGAATCCCAATGCTATTATGAAATCACAATGCTATTATGATATGATTGTGGTATGACATCACAAAGGAATTTTATATCACAATGATGTTTTGAAATCACAATTCTTTATGACATCTTAATGATATGACATCACAATGCTAGTATGATATCACAATGCTAGTATGAAATCACAATGTTATAATGACACCACAATGCTATGATGATATTCCAATTCCATTATGATATCACAATGGCATTATGACATCAAATTTCATTGTAACATTCCATTTCTATTATGACAGCACAATGCTAATAAGACATGATTGTGGTAAGATATCATAATGGTATTTTGATATCACAATGGTATTATGGTATCACAATGGTGTTATAACTTCACAATGCTTTTATGACATTACAATGGACTTATGACATCACATGGTATTATGATTTCACAATGGTATTAAGACATCACCACACTATTATGACATCATAATGGCATTACATGATTGTGGTATGATATCACAATGGAATTTTGACATCACAATGATATGATGACTTCACAATGATATGACATCACAATGATATTAGGACATCCCAATTATATTCTGATATCACAATGCTATTATGACATGATTGGGTTATGACATCACAAAATAATTTTGACATCACAATGATATAATAACTTCAAAACGATATTATGACATCACAATGATATATCATCTAAATTCATAGTTATATCATAATAATATGACATCACAATGGTATTACAACTTGATTATGGTATGACATCACAATGGAATTTTGACATCACAATGATATGAATTCACAATGCTATTATGACTTCACAATGCTATTATAATATCACAATGATATTATGACTTTAAAAAGGTATTATTACATCACAATAGTATGTCATTTAAATGATTTGATGATATCGTAATGAAATGATATCATAATGGTATTATTCCATCACAATGCTATTATGATATCAGATTGCTATGTTGACGACACAATGGTATTGTGACTTCAAAATGTTATTATGACATCACCATGCTATTATACAGTGGAATAACAAACAACCATATTGCACCGTGACATCACAACAGAATTTTGACATCAAATGCTATTATGCCTTCACAACAGCATGGCTTCAGAATGCAATGATGATATCACAGTGATGTTATGATATCACTATGCTCTGATGCTATCACAATGTAATTTTGTTATCACAATGGCATTATGACAACAAAATTCAGCATGACATCCCAATCATATTCTGACATCAAAATGCTATTATGACATGATTGTTTTATATCATCACAAAGGAATTTTGACAATCACAATGATATTATGACATCACAAAGCTATTATGATATCAAAACGCTATTATGAAATCATAATTCTCTTAAAACATCACAATGCTATTATGACATAGTAATTCTATTAGGACCTCAAAAAGTAATCATGATATCACAATGATATATCTTAATGGTATTATGACATCACAATGTTATTATGACTTCACATTACTATTATGATATCTCAATGCTATTATGACATTACAATGATATGAAATCAAAATGCTATGAAAACTTCACAAACATATTATGACATAATGCCCTTATGACATCACAGTGTTAAGACATCCCAATGGCATTATGATTTCTCAATGTTATTATGATATCACAATGCTATTACGATATCACAATGCTATTATGACATAACAAAGATAGATGACATCACAAAGTTCTTACATCATGATTGTGTTATGATATCACAATGGATTTATTACATTACTACGCTATTGACTTCACAACAGTATGGTTTTCCAATGATATTAAGACATCTCAATGCTATTATGACATTAAAATGCTCCTATGACATCACAATGCTATTATGACTTTGCAATGGTATTTTAATGTGATTGTGCTATGACATCACAATGAAATTTTGAAATCAAAAAGCTATTATGACTTCACAACAGTAAGGCTTCACAGTGATATTAGAACATCCAATGCTATGATGACCACACAATGCTGTTATGACATCACAAACGCATCACAACATCAATGTTCATCATGACTTCCCAATGCTATTATGATATCACAATATTTGGATGCTGATTGCAGCTAGGGTGAACACTATCATGAAACAGGTGAAAGCAAGTAAGAATTTCTAGAGCTAGTTATTAAAAGTTCCAAGTAGACAGTCTGCCTGAGAGAAAGGCTGAGAAGCCGTACATGAGTCAATCTGAGCAAATGAAAGCACACAACACAGAGATGGCAGTTCCTGTGTCTCAAACTCTTACTTCAGGAAAAGTATCCCATATTTCTTTCAAGTGGTCATTAATAAAGTCACTTGTCCTTCACATGTGATGTTCATATTATCACAGATGCTAATATCGTTCATATTATCACAGATGCTAATATTATTTATTAAATGCACAGATTGTCCTCAGTCAGTGAATTAATTTCTGGGAATAGGATACCTGACCAGAGCAACTTTTTGAACAAAAAGTATTTAATTGGGACCTTGCTTATATTTTTACAGACTATCCATGATGTCACATCAGCAAACAGACAACCTGTAGTCCTTCAACAGAATTGAGAGCTTTTCATACCAAACCACAAGCAGAAGGTAGAGAGAGGGAGACTTAGAAAAAATAGTGAGAGAAGAGCTAAAGAGACAGATTCAGAAATAGAGAGACTGAGACCTACAGAAACAAAGATATAAAGTGACAGAGACAGAGAGACAGGGTATCCATTCTGTCTGGTAACTTTCATTGGCATATCAACCGCACAGCACACCCTCCAACAATATAAACCCAATAGGAATTATATTATATAAAAAGGCCATACCTCCTAACATTTTCCAGTCATTTCCTCACTGAGGACTAACATTTAAATAGATGAGCTTCGACTGGACATTTCAATTCAAACTACCAGGAAGTGAAAGAAGATGGAGAAACTTCTAGGCTAAAAGTTATCATGATAGTTTGCCATTCAATACAATAATTAAAGTCCCAGCAAATTATAAGTTCTAAAGAACAAGAGTGACAATCTCCTTTGGGGAAAATGTGGAATATATCCATAGTGCAGTATTATTCAGCTGAGAAAATAACATCATGATATTTCCAGGCAAATAGATGGAACCAGGAAATATCATCCTGAGTGAAGTAACTAAAAGGCAGAGAGACAAATATGGTATGCATTCACTTATTAGGAAGTCTACAAATACTGGGGGATTAAGTTCCAATAAGCCATCTATTGTCGCCAAACCAGGATTCCACTATGGGGATTAGATGACAGTGAATTGTGCTGTTGAGCCTGGGTATCATATGGAAATTATCAAGAAACAGAGGCTGTTGTTATTAAAATATGTTGCTCTCTGCCCTCAAGTGACTGATCATTGCCATGTTCTTGGATCCACAGAAATTCTTTCTTCTGTATCAAATGGGATTGCATACAGAGACCCACAGTCCAATATTGTGCACAGAGAAACCATAAAACACCCTTCTCTAAATGGGATTTCCCTATGAAATTCTCCCTTCCCCTCAGAGCTCTTGGAATCTTGAAAAAAATGGAGGCAGGAAGAGTGTAATAACTACTGGGAATTGAGGATAGAAGGAGAACAATACCCTGAGAATCAGACCTCAGAGTAAACTGATGCAGTCAACCCTGATGAGACCCGATAAGCTAGGTTCAGATAGAAAGATGAGGAGGAACTCCACTATCAGGTAATAGAGAAATGTCATAGGGGTAGAAGAAGGAGGGTGGGAGCAAGTACAAGGAGAAGGAGGGGGGACCAGAGGGGATTCAAATTGAACAATATGTAATAAATAAATGTATAGGAAAAACTGTGATCAAGGTGATGAAGTACAGACCTCTTCAGGACTGATGGCTTTTTCTTGGGGGTGGTACCAGTGTGCAGCAAGGATGATTCAGTTTTCTTAAAGGGACTTGGCACTGAGACTCTGAGCATGTTTCTAAGAGCAGATGAACAACACATAATTCAACTGATGTAATTTACAGAGAAAAAAAATTAGTGTGACACATGGGTAGGAAATTGAACTGGGGAGCAATGGAAAAAGAAATGCAATGTATAGTATATGAATTTCCCATATAATCAATAAAAATTTTATGTTAACAAATTTACAATGAATTTTAACCTACAGAAAAGATTCCCATAAAGGAGGGCAGAATAGGAATTGTAAGGCATGCTTTCCAGGAAGTCATTATGTAGCAGAGAATCCTGGCCACGAACTGGTGGTTACCCAGCTATCTGAGACCTCATTTGCTCAGGTAGCACCTCTGAACAAGAAGTCCTGGTTCTAAAACTATGTTTGATGGGTTTGTCTGGAGGACCATTGAAGGAAACTCTTCTGCTCTTCTGTCCTAGGCATAAATCAGGGACATATTTCTATGTCCTGAAAGACAAGAAGAATTGCTGACTGACCACTGAGGAGGACAGAGCTGCCATTCCAGTAAGGTCAGCCAAGGCAAACCTGCTCATAGAGGGTTAACAAACCTAGCATGGAATAGCACCAGCTGTCAAGTAGTTTATTGCCCATCACTTCTCCTTTTAAACTCACAGATCTTTCTATTTTTCAGCCAAACCAGTCCCAGGAATTATCTGGTTTCCTTCTCTTTTCCCTGCTCTTAAAGAATCAATACCCAAGGAAATCCTAGGCCCAGCCTGCCTATTACATTGATGTGAAGGTGTGAAGATGCATTTAGTGAGTACACCAGTAAATGCCCAGTTCAAAGTCACAACCTAGGATATTCCAGGTCCAAGACCACAGTAGGAGACCATCTTGTCAATAAGTTCATTTCCCTTAATCCTACATCACTTTGAAGCTTCCCTAATTAGAAAGCTGTCCAATTCAATACATATTAAAGTTTCAGTTTTTACATAATATTTTCACAGAGGTAAACAGGATTAAAGGTGTAGTATCTGGATAAAGGGATGAGAAAAAGGCTTGTTGGGTTTCATAAGAAAAAATCACCTGTGCATAGCATCAGAGGTAGTGGACACTGAGCAAAGTTTTTTACTGATCTCCACGGAAACCTCAAGATTTCTTCAGGTGATGTTTGACTGAGAGGGAGAATGATGTCATGAAACAAGTGAGAGCCAGTAAGAGTTTCAGGATCCAGTTATTAAAAGGGCCAAGAAGACAATAAGCTTGAGAGAAAGGCTCAGCAGCCCTACATGCCTCAATCTTCCCAGCTGAAAGCACACAACCAAGAGAATACATTTCCTGTGTCCAATACTCTTCGTTCAGAAAGAGTCTCATATTTCTTTCAAGTGGTCTTTAATAAAGTTACTAGTCCTTGAAATTTTCACAGATTCCATTATTATTTGTTAAATGTACAGATATGTCCACACTCAGAGAATTACTGACTGTGAATATACTCTATGTCTAAGGTAACTCTTTGAACAAAAAGTATTTAGTTGGGACTTGCATATATATTTACATATATATTTACAGAGACCATCCAGGATGTCACGCTGGCAAACACTCATCTTTTTGTATTCTGTCAGCAGAACTGAGAGCTTTTCATACTGAATCACAAGCAACAGGCAAAGAGATGGTGACAGATCAAGAGAGAAAAGAAGCTGGAGAAACAGATTCAGAAATATTAAGACGGAGATCAGAAGAAACAAAGATATGAAATGACAGAGACTGAGAGACAGAGATTCCATTCTGTCTGGTCATTTTCATTGGCATATCAATCTCAAAGCATGCACTCCTATAATATAAATTAAAAAGAAATATTTTTTCAATATTTTTATTTTAGTTTTTATTAATTACACTTTATTCACATTGTATCCCCCCATAAAGCTCTCCCTCCCAATCACACCTTCCCTCCCACTTCTTTACACATGTCCCTCCAAAAGTCCACTGACAGGGATGTCTTCCAATCCTTCCTTCTGATCTTAGTCTATTAGATCTTATCAGGAGTGGATGCATTCTACTTCTCTGTGGCCTGGTAAGGCTGCTCCCAATCAAAGAGCAGGCTAATCAGTTCATGTCAGATGTAGTCCTTGTTCTCCTTACTATGGAACACACAAGGACACTGAAATTCTATGGGCTACATCTGTACAGAAGTTCTAGGTTATTTCCATACACAGTACTTGGTTGGAGTATGGGTCTCAGGAAAGACCCCTGTGTTCAGATATTTCGGTTCTCTTGCTCTCCTTGTGGAGCTCCTGTCCTCTCCAGATCTTATTATTTCCTACTTCATTCAATAGATTCTATGTACTCTGCCCAAAAGTTGGCCGTAGTCTCAGCATCTGATTTGATAGTCTGCAGGGCAGAGCCTTTCAGAGGCCCTCTGTGGCAGGCTCCTAAATTGTTCCCTGTTTTCTGCTTCCTCTCATGTACATCCTCTTTGCCTTTTGGGATGGGGATTGAGCAATTTAGCCAGAGACCTCCCTCTTTTTAGTTTCTTTAGGTATACAAATTTTAGTAGGTTTATCCTATATTATATGCCTATATGAATGAATATATAACATGTGTGTGTTTCTGCTTCTGGAATAGTTCACTCAGGATGACCTTTTCCAGATTCCACCATCTACCTGCAAATTTCATGATATTCTCATATTTTCATTGTGTGGATGTACCACAATTTCTGTATCCAATTTTTAGTTTGGGATCATTTGGGTTGTTTACAGGTTCAGTCAATTTAAGAAAAAGATGCTACAAACATGTTTGGGCAAATGTCCTTATTGTGTACTTGAGCCTCTTTTGGATATATGCCTAGGAGTGGTATAACTGATTCTTGAGAAAGCACTGTTCCTGGTTTTCTGATAAAGCACTGCTTGATTTTGAGAATGGTTACACAAGTTTATATTCCTACCAGAAAGTCAGGGGTGTTCCCCTTTGTCCACAATCTCATCAGCATGTGTTGTCACTTGAGCTTTTGAGCTTGGCCATTCTGATGGGTGTAAAGTGAAATCTCAGTGTCCTTTTGATTTGTATCTCCCTGATGGCTAATGATGTTGAACATTTCTTTAAGTGTTTCTCTGCCATTGCATATTTCTCTATCGAGATTTTTTTGTTTATCTCTGTTGCCCATTTTTTCATTTGATTAATTGATTTGTTTCTTTTCTACTTTTTTACTTCTTTCTTATCTTCTTTTTGAAGATTTTTTCCCAATCTACAGGCATTTGTTTTGTTTTGATGAAGGCGTCCTCTGATTTACAGAAGCTTTTCAGTTTCATGAGGTCCCATTTATTGATTGTTGATCTTAGAGCCTGTGATGTTGGTGTTCTGTGTTCAGGAAGTTGTCTTATGTGCCATTGAGTTCAAGGCTCTTCCTCATTTTTTATTCTAACCTATTTAATGTGTCTGGTTTTATGTTGAGGTCTGGGATCCACTAAGACTTTAGTTTTGTGCAGGGTGACAAGTATGGATCTATTTTCATTTTTTCTACATGTATACATCCAGTTAGACCAACACCATTTGTTGAAGGTGATATCTTTTTTTTTTCCATTGTATGGTTTTGGCATCTTTGTCAAAACTCAGCTGTCCATAGTATGTGGGTTTATTTCTGGGTCTTCTATTTGGTTCCACTGTTTCACTATTCCTTTTCTATGCCAATACCATTAATTTTTTTTATTACTGTTGCTCTATAATACACCTTGAGATCAGGGATGCAGATACCTCAAGAAGATCTTTTATTGTAGAGGATTGTTTTAGCAATTCTGGACTTTTTGTTTTTCTCTATGTAGCTGGAAATTTTTCTTTCAAGTTCTATAAAGAATTGTTTTGGTAATTGGATGGGAATTGCATTGAATCTGTAGATTGCTTTTGGTAATATGACCATTTTTATATGTTAATCCTGCCAAGCCTTGGGCATGGGAGATCTTTCCATCTCCTGATAACTTTATCTAATTCTTTTTCAATTATTATTTTTTTCATACAAGTCTTTGACTTCCTTATTTAGGGTCATAAAAAGGTACTTTATGTCTTTGACTGAATACAAGAACACATCAACGATACCATCCACTATGACCAAGTAGACTTCACCCAGGTATTCAGGCGTGGTTCAATATATGGAAATCCATAAATGTGGTCCACCGTATTAACAAACTGAAAAAAAAAAAAAAAAAACACATGATAATCTCCTTAGATGTGGAAAAAGCATTTGACAAAATTCAACCTCCATTCATGTTTAAAGTATTGGAGAGAGCACAGTTACAAACCACATACTATATGTAAATATAGTAAAGGCAACTTTCAGCAAGCCTATAGCCAATATCAAACTAAACAGAGAAAATTAAAGCAATCCCACAAAAATCAGGAACAAGACAAGGCTGCCCACTCTCTCCATATCTCTTCAACATAGTTCTGGACGTCTTTGCTAGAGAATTAAAATCATTGATGAAGATCAAGGGGATAGAAATATGAAATGAAGATGACAATATATCACTATTTTCAGATGATATGATAGTAAACCTGAGTGACCCCCCAAAATTCTACATGGAAACTCCTACAGTTGATAAACACCTTTGGCAAAGTGACTGGTGTTTTAAAAATCTAATAATATTAATATATCCATTGATATATTTCTCCTGGTAATGCTGCTGTTTGTCCTCAGCAGCTGTATATCCAAATCACCACACAGAGACTGGCTTTATTTAGTTAACCTAGAACATAATGCTGGGCAATGGTTACCCCATCCTAAACCTCCAAGGCCTTATACTTTCATAACATTTGGATTTCCCACATTATACTTGCTCTTTGTGGAATCTATGGTCTGCTTCATGATCCAAGACCTCCAAGATCTCCCTCCCAGCTCAGTTCTTCTAACTTTCCTTTTGGCCCCTCTCCTCCCACTCATTTCCCACTCATTGCCCTTTAGCTCCTCCCCTCTTTCCTGTCCTCTGGCTTCTCCCAGCTCAACATTGTGTCTATTTGCTTTATTTTTCCTGTTTACACAAGAGTTACCACAGAATGCTTAAAATGAGTATCACAATGCAATATCTGGATTGAAAACAGAGTGTGAGGGATAAATCAGCATTTGAAGGAACAAGGGTAAGGTGTATACATTTTATAAGAATATTATGCCAACAGACTGGATTCAAAATTAACTCAAAAAAATTAATAATCCTTCTGTATACAAAAGATAAAAGGGCTCAAGTGGCACATCTGAGCAAGCCGTCCTGCCACTAGCACTATGTTTAGAGCGTTTCTCTGGAGGACCACCGCAGGAAACACAGCTGCTCTTTTTTTTTTTTTCCCTAGGCATATAACACAGACCCATTTCACCATCCTGAAGACCCAATTTTAAATGTAGACACCAGGACCAGGTGAGTTCCTCACTGACTACTGAGAAGGACATAGCTGCCCAGCCAGCCAGGTCAGCCAAGGCCACCCTGCTCATAGAAGTTTAGCAACACAAGTGTTGAACAGAACTAGCTGTCAAATAGTATATTTCCCATCATTTCTCTTTTTTCACTCACAAATTTTCAATTTTTCAGCCAAACAATTCCCAGTAATTGTCTGGTTTCTGAATGAGTCTGATAATTGGAATTCTGCCTCCTGGCCTTGGCAGATGCAGCTCTTTTCTAACTAAACTCTATGTCTCAGAAACTTTCCTTAGTGGTCTCTGCAAGGAGAGTGTTGAGTCACAGAATTAGATAGCAAGCTCCCTGCAACCTTGGGAACCAGAACGCAAACTTTGTGTAACCTTGAATGAATTCCTGGATGCCTTGCCAGGTGGCACAGATTTTTTTTCTACTGTGAAAAAAAAAATGCTTGTATCTTTTGCTTTATAAGTGTTGTTTATAAATTGTAAGTAAATTGATACTTGATCAGGAATTTGTCTTGGCTCCATTCTTCACATCTTTGTCCCCCAAATTACACTCCCTCTTTCATGTGGACTCTTTTCTGTTGGTATAATGCTCTTTTGAAATGTATACTCCTTACGTTTGTTCATTCAAATGCTTATTACTCCCCACACACACTCTCTGGTTTCAATCTGGATATTGCATTGTGATAAATGTTAAGCTCAAATCATGAGGCGTATGAAGAAGACACAGAGACAGATCATTGCAACAGCAAGAGGTTTCTTTTCTGGCCATCTCACAATGGGGTCACCCTATAAATCAGCAAAGAGTGGTCCCAAGAAACAGAAGCCTTGGGTTTTTATAGGAAAAAAAAAATGAGGGGATGCTCATGAGTTTTAGTCTTGGCAACTCAGGATTAGATGAAGAAGCTATAAGATAACTGACTTCTAAAATAATTGGTTACTATTAGGTGCTCAAGTTTCAGTCCCACTAAGTGTGAATGTGGCTACAATTAAAGGTAGGGGTGAGGGGTGATTAGCTCATCCTTAAATATTGGGGCTGTGGGCTTTTGAGGTCAGGGGATATTCAGAAGAATGCTTGAGGCCATCTGCAGACAGAAAATCTTGCAGACAGAAGTCTGGTCATTCTTTTTTTCTGTGCGAAATTCCTTGCTTGCTTGCTTTTCTTATCTCTGTCTTCACTGATGGCCATTGTCACATCCCTCTGTTCTCTGGAGAAGTACTAAGAGGCATAACTTAACCTGGGCCTTTAATGTAAAAATATAGGTTTTAGAAGATATATAGGTTACAAAGTTAGTCTGATTCTTTAAATAAACAGGCCAGAATAAAACAACTAGCCTGTTGTTTTATTATAAAAACAATGTTGTGCAAAAGGAGGAGCCAGATGGCAGGAAATGAGTGGGAGAAAAGAGTGAGAGCTTGGAGAGAGAGCTGGAGGACAGACCTTGGGACTATGTGGAGATGGACTGGTTTTCACAAAAAGCAAGTATAATGGGTAAAATCTAAATGTTAGGAAACTAGGAGGATTTTGAGGTTAAGGAGGGAGTAACTATTGCTCAGCATTGTGTTCTAGGTTAACTAAATAAACCCAGTCTCTCTGTGGTGATTTGGTTATACAGCTGTTTAGGACTAACAGCAGCTTTACCAGAAGACAAATCAATAGTAAATATTAATAGTCACTTGCAACAATTGGCACCCAACTAATCTATGTATCCACACAACATAAATCATACTTTATCATAATTTTGTGAAGGGAATAAGTTCCCAGTGAACAAACCCAAATGTAAATCTAAAAATTTACTCCCAGGTAAATTATTGTCTCTTTAAGAGAGACTCTTAAACCCGTCCATGAGCAAAAGACAGCCTTCTGTAGGCTGAACTGAGACTTAACAAAAGTGGCTGCTGCTGCAGTTTATCTGAGAGGTAAATAAGTATCTCTCCTATATACTGGCTGTTGCTCGATCAACTGGTTCAGATTCATAGCCATGGAAGGAAAGAAAGAAATGGAGGCAGACAGTCCTCTAGACAGAGTTTGACCTAAACTACATGTAAAATTTAAAAAAAAATGTCATGGCAGAGGGTGTTTTAATCCCTTTTCTCTTCATTTTAGCTGTCATAGTCATGGATCTGGTTGCAATATGTTTAATGGATGGTGTTGGTTCTTCTCCATACCTTCTCCATGAAAGTTGAAGGAGAAAATGAAGAAAAACCAAGGATTAGAATCTTAAGTTAGAGTCAAGAAAAAGGGCACTTTTCCTAATAATTAGATTAATAACAGTTAAAATTCAAAGCTCTCTGGCTGTAAGATACTTGTCAGCTCTTTCTGGTAAAAGTCCACCAATTCACTAAAACATCAATAAAAATAACCAAATGGGCTTTGTTACAGCATAAATTGGAACAACTGACCCCAAACTTTCTTGTTTCTTTGATTTTCATTTAAAAGCTTAGAGTTACAATTGTACTTAATATATATTATTTAAATATATAAATTATTATATTTATATCTTTATATTTATATTATATTTATATATAAATTATATATATCAGATAAGTTGGTGAAGGCACATGCCTTTATTGCCAACACAAAGTATAAAAAAAATAACAGAAAAAAGCATATCTCTGAATACAGGATCCAGCTTATTTATACATTAAAATCCAGGATAGCAACTTCTGCTGTTTAGCCATTTACAGAGTTACTCTAAGGTTCAAAATGACAAAATTTTCCTAAAGTTACCATGTACATTCTTTTTTCTTAATAATTGATGTTATGTCCTTACTGATCTATAAGTGGGATTCATATAATTTTTAGGTTTATGTAAAAAAAGATAATATCACACTGTTCTGAAAACTGCCTTATCTTTTTAAATATGAGATATTTTCATGGGGGAAAAATATTGGTCATGCCTATGTCAAAAAGTGGCTTGAAGATGGCAAAGTACATGCTAACCTAGTTTAGTTCTAAAAACTCAAAAATTAAATTCATTTGTTTAAAAAACAAAACTGTGCATTCCATTTCAACAAAAGGACAAGCCAGACAGTAGCCAAAACCAATGTAAAAATCCACGTACAAGATGCCTAGGATATTCTTAATGCTAAGGGTAAGAGAGTTTAAAGGCTAATGCTCAGAGAGTTTATATAAAGTTTGGCTATATAAGTTTCCAGTGTGTATTAAAAGGGGCAAGCCAAAAAAATAGCCATTATCAATGTAAAGCCCAGGCAAAAGATGCCTATGTTATGCTTAAATGCTAAAGGTAAGAGGGAGTTAAAATTAAGTTTGACTATGAAAGCATAACTACTCATTCTATACAAACAAGGGGTTAGGACAAATAGCTACAACAAATATAATAGGACTAAACCTCGAAAAAGGTACAAGATAACTAAGGTATGCTTATATTCTGAAATAAAAAAGGAGTTTTTATAAAGTTTACTTAAAACATGCATTTTCCATTGCTTGAGGTAGTCTCTCTAATGGGAGGCTTCTCTAGGGAAATAGGTAGCAACTTGGCCTAATAAAACAGGCATCAAGAGCCCAAAAAGATATTTTTGATCTATCCAAACTTGTTTTGATTTCAACATGATAATGAATGTATGTTCAATAAAAATGTTAAATTATATTACTAAGCCCTTCACTTGGGAAAAACTCTAAAACTGACTGAGACTTAAAATTTTGTTCCCAGCCAAAACTTCAGCAATACTTGGCCAGTAAATCCTTGGCTATTATATCCCCAAAATGTATTATGCTAACCTTTTAATTGATATAGATTAAATTGGCTGAAAGATTAGTTTCATCCTGTACATCTATTACATTCATAATTTTAGAACTCTATAATGCTTGAGAAATTATATGTTTGCAGAACACCAGACATACTGGATCAAACCTGAAAGAATCATTCTTCAGCATGCTGACACAACACATCTGTTCCGGCATCTTGCATGTTCCAGCATTCTGCTTGTTCCTGCCTCAATTGCTTCAATTGTTGTTTCTCTTCAAAGTCTGCTCCCAAAAGAACTTTGAAGAAAGCTACTAATTTTAATTGGTCCAGTATTTTAGACTGTTCCAAAGAGGACTTTTATTAAACCTAAATTTCTCAATACTCAAAGAATAGACGACAAATGTTATTGCTTGCTTAATTAACCATTTCTCCTAATTTTACTTGTGCCCCTACAGGATTTCTTTATGTCCAAAATGTCAGCCAGAAGAAATCCATGAAAACAACATCCAATTTTTCTTAAAGGGAATTGGGTATGCTTTTGGTTGTTTGCTATGGCTACAAAATTTTATTGTCATTGGGAGATGTTTATTATTAATGGTCTTACTCAAAGTGAAACAAGGAATATAGAGGAATATCTTATAGGAATAGAAAAAGTTAGATCATTGAATCTACTCAAATTAGGGTTTATTTGTTATTCCCAAGGTTATTTGTAACTTAATGGTAAATGGTAAAGGATTTTGTATATTGGTACAAAAATAATTCTCTTTTTGATACATTGGTATAAGTTTTAATATATTGATACAAATTGAAAGTTGTTTTTTTTTTTTTTTTTTCAATGCAGTTTATTCAGGAACCGTGAACAATCATCTGACCCTGGGGAAAGCCAGCCCACAGCTTAAATAGTCTCTGGGTAGCCAACCCCAGCGTGCCACGTGGGCAATGCAGATAGGTCCACATACATGGAAGCAAGCCAGATCCTCAGCCTTAGCCAAATGTGGAGTTGTTCGTGACAGAGAGCACTCACCATCGGAAAGGTGGAAGGCAGAAACCAGCTCCATCTTTAAAGCATGGCATTACGCAGCTGAGTTCCCCCTTTTTGTTTTAGACGCAACAGGCAAGAGTAGAGGTCTGATCTCTGATATTAGAAATAAATTGGGACTTTGTACTGATGTTCATTTAGGTGTCATCCACCCAAAGAGCATCAGACCCTTCCAATACCTTTTTCTCAGAGGCAGGACCTGGGGCATCAACCTGCATGCAATCAGACATGCTCTTCTCTGGGTCCAAAGTGGCTGACCCTGAGTGAAGTGCTTAGCCTCGCATCCTGAGCGTAACATTTTAGCTTTTTATGGTAGCCAACCATGCTTGGGGAGAATGTCCTGCTTCAATGGCTGTAAAGGCCTGAATGGTCATGGCTGCATTATGCTGTTGTGAGACTCTAATCTTGAATATATACCACAGGCAAAACAAGGAGAGCAACACCAGAAGGCCTGCTAACGTTCCGTTGCCCGCCCATTCCTTCAGATGATTCATGGCTGCAGCAATCCATGATGAAAATGCTGTGGCTAGTCCTGCGTCCACTCTGGTAGAATTTACTGTGACAATGGCCACTCTCAGCTGCTCCATCGTATTATCGAATTATCCAGTCCAATTACCTAAAATATAGCTAAACAATTGTTTAGACAGATTTGCAGCACAGGGAAAATTCTCCTGCTATATGCTAGTGACTCAAAGTCCAGCATAATTTCATTGACAGCCGAGTTGAGCGATTTGCCATAGGGTATCATTTTGCTCCTGCACGAGGTCAATCCTCTGATTGAACACCATCAGGCCTCCTTTTAGTTGAGCATTAATTCCTTTTTGTACATCTAAAGCATGAGCTACATTGGCTAAAAGGTTATTCAGGGTCTGAGCAGTCTGAACAGTATGACCCCTGGCTAATGCCGCGGTGGTAACTCCAAAAGCCGCCAATGAGATGGCAGTAACAATGGCAGCTGTAATTCCAAGATCCCTTTTCTGTCTGAAGAGAGTCATAGCATGAGGGGCATCAATGGGCACAGGCAACCAGCGAGACATGCAAGTAACCAGGGCATACCTAAATTTACTAGCATTCCAGCATTGGGCAAAAAAGCAAGTATCATTTACCAATATTACTTGCCACATCTGGCTAATAATGAATAAAAATGGGGGATATAAACAAACAGGTGTGGGCTTATAGGAAATATTATGAGAAGCCTTAACCCCCTCGTTGGAACATCCTGCATCAATTCTAGAACTAGCAGTGGTGGTGTCTGAGGTCTGAGTAGGTTCAGGAGACCATTGCCCCCAGGGGCAAGACGTGCTCCATGTAAATTGACTAACTCCAAGTTTTCCTCCACTTTTGTAAGTCATTTAAGGTTCTTCAATTATTTTTTCCTTTTTTTTAAAATTTTTCCTCAATTACACTTTATTCATTCTGCATCCCCCCATAAGCCCCTCCCTCCTCCTCTCCCAATCCCACCTTCCCTCCTCCCTCTGCATGTATGCCACTCCCCAAGTCCACTAATAGGGGAGGTTCTCCTCTCCTTTCTGATCTTAGTCTATCAGTTCACATCAAAAGTGGCTGCATTGTCCTCTACTATGGCCTGGTAAGGCTGCTCCTCCTCAGGAGGAGGTGAGTAAAGAGCAGGCCAATCAGTTCATGTCAGAGGCAGTCCCTCTTCACATTACTATGTAACCCAATTGGACTCTGAACTGCCCTGGGCTACATCTGTGCAGGGGTTCTGGGTTATCTCTATGAATAGTCCTTGGTTGGAGTATGACTCTCTGGGAAGTTCCCTGTGTTCAAATTTTCTTGTTCTATTGCTCTCCTTGTGGAGACCCTGTCCTCTCCAGCTCTTACTATTTCCGAATTCTTACATAAACTTCCATTCACTCTGCCCAACAGTTGCCAATCAGGCTCAGCATCTGCTTTGATAGTCTGTAGGGCAGAGGCTTTCAGAAGCCCTCTGTGGCAGGTTCCTAGGTTGTTTCCTGTTTTCTTCTTCCTCTGATGTCCATCCTCTTTGCCTTTTATGGATGGGGATTAGACATTTTAGTTAGGGTCCTCTCTCTTGCTTAGTTTCTTTAGATGCACAGGTTTTAGTGGGTTTGTCCTATGTTGTATGTCTATATGAGTGAGTATATACCATGTGTGTCTTTTTGCTTCTGGGACAACTCAATCAGGATGATCCTTTCCAGATCCCACCATTTACCTGCAAATTTCATGATTTCCTTATTTTTCATTGCTGAGTAATATTCCATTGTGTAGATGTACCACATTTTCTGTATCCATTCTTCAGTTGAGGGGCATCTGGGTGGTTTCAGCTTCTGGCTATTACAAATAAAGCTGCTACAAACATTGTTGAGCAAATTTCCTTTTTGTGTGCTTGAGCCTCTTTTGGATATATGCCTAGGAGTGGTATGGCTGGATCTTGGGGAAACACTACTCCTAGTTGTCTGAGAAAACACCAGATTGATTTCCAGAGTGGTTGTACAAGTTTACATTCCCACCAGCAGTGGAGAAGGGTTCCCCTTTCTCCACAACCTCTCCAGGATGTGTTGTCACTTGAGTTTTTGATATTGGCCATTCTCATGGGTGTAAGGTGAAATCTCAGGGTTGTTTTGATTTGCATTTCCCTAATGGCTAGTGAGGTTGATCATTTCTTTAAGTGCTTCTCTGCCATTCGGTATTCCTCTACAGAGAATTCTCTGTTTAGCTCTGTTCCCCGTTTTTCAAGTGGGTTACTTGGTTTGCTGCTTTTCAGCTTCTTTAATTCTTTATATATACTGGATATGAGTCCTCTGTCAGATAAAGGGTTGGTGAAGATTCTTTCCCAAACTGTAAGAGGTCGCTTTTTTTTGATGACGGTGTCCTATGCTTTGCAGAAGCTTTTCAGTTTCATGATGTCCCATTTATTGATTGTTGCTCTTACAGCCTGTGCTGTTGGTGTTCTGTTCAGGAAGTTTTCTCCTGTACCAATGAGTTCTAGGGTATTCCCCACTTTTTTCAATCCGATTTAATGTGTCTGGTTTTATGTTGAGGTCTTTGATCCACTTGGACTTCAGTTTTGTGCAGGGTTGTTAAGTATGGATCTATTTGCATTTGTCTACATGTAGACATCCAGTTGGACCAGCACCATTTGTTGAAGATGCTATCTTTTTTCCATTGTATGGTTTTGGCATCTTTGTCAAATATCAGGTGTCCATAAGTGTGTGGGTTTATTTCTGGGTCCTCCATTCGGTTCCATTGATCCACCATTCTGTTTCTCTTCCAGTACCATGGAGCTTCTAAAAATGTTGCTCTATAGTACAACTTAAGATCAGGGATGGAGATACCTCCAGAAGATCTTTTATTGTAGAGGATTGTTTTAGCAATTCTGGGTTTCTTGTTATTCCATATGAAGTGGAGAATTTTTCTTTCCAGGTCTGTAAAGAATTGGGTTGGTAATTTGATGGGCGTTGCATTGAATCTGTAGATTGTTTTTGGTAAGATGGCCATTTTTACTATGTTAATCCTGCCAAGCCATGAGCATGGGAGATCTTTCCATCTTCTCATATCATCTTCTAGTTCTTTCTTCAGAGATTTGAAATTTTTTTCATACAAGTCTTTGACTTCCTTGGTTAGGGTTACTCCGAGGTACCTTATGACATTTGTGGCTATTGTAAAGGGTGTAGTTTTCCTAATTTCTTTCTCAGCCCTTTTGTCTTTTGTATACAGGAGGGCTACTGGTTTTTTTGATTTAATTTTCTATCTGGCCACTTTGCTGAAGGTGTTTATCAGCTGTGGGAGTTACCTGGTAGAGTTTTTGGGGTCACTCACGTATACTATCATATCATCTGCAAATAGTGATAATTTGACTTCTTCCTTTCTAATTTGTATTCCCTTGATCTCCTTCAACTGTCTTATTGCTCTAGCAAGGACTTCCAGAACTATGTTGAAGAGATATGGAGAGAGTGGGCAGCCTTGTCTTGTCCCTGATTTTAGTGGGATTGCTTTAAGTTTCTCTCCATTCAGTTTGATGTTGGCTATAGGCTTGCTGTATATTGCCTTTACTATGTTTAGATATGGGCCTTGTTTCCCTGATCTCTCCAATACTTTAAACATGAATGGATGTTGAATTTTGTCAAATGCTTTTTCAGCATCTAGGGAGATTATCATGTGTTTTTTTTTTCTTTCAGTTTGTTAATATGGTGGAATGATTTCCGTATATAGAACCACCCCTACATACCTGGGATGAAGCCTACTTGGTCATGGTGGATGGTATCTTTGATGTGTTCTTGTATTTGGTTTGCGAGTATTTTGTTGAGTATTTTTGCATCAATGTTCATAAGGGAGATTGGCATGAAATTCTCTTTCTTTGTTTAGTCTTTGTGAGGTTTAGGTACCAAGGTGACTAAATTTCTCCTTTAAGTTGGGGAAATTTTCTTCAATGATTTTGTTGAAAATATTTTCTGGGCCTTGGTGTAAACGTCATAGAATGAGTTTGCTATTGTTCCTTCTGTTTCTATTTTGTGGAATAGTTTGAAGACAACTGGAGTTAGCTCTGTTTTGAATGTCTGTTAGAATTCTGCGCGGAAACCATCAGGTCCTGGGCTTTTTTTGGATGGGAGAATTTCGATGACTGCTTCTATTTCCTTGGGGGATATAGGACTATTTGATTTACCTGGTCCTTATTTAGCTTTGGTAAGTGTTATCGATCAAGAAAATTGTCCATTTCATTTAAATTTTCAAATTTTGTTGCATATATACTTTTGAAGTAAGTCCTAATGACTGCTTGAATTTCCTCATTGTCTGTAGTTATGTCCCCCTTTTCATTTCTGATTTTGTTGATTTGGATGGTGTCTCTCTGCCTTTTAGTTAGCTCGGCTAAGGGTTTGTCTATGTTGTTGATTTTCTCAAAGAACCATCTCTTGGTTTCATTGATTCTTTGAATTGTTTTATTTGTTTCTAATCAATTGATTTCATCACTGAGTTTGATTATTTCCAGCCGTCTGCTCCTTCTTCGTGTGTCTGCTTCTTCTTTTTCTAGGGTTTCTAAGTGAGCCATTAAGTTGCTTGAATGTGCTGTCTCAAATTTCTTCTTGAAGGCACTTAGTACTGTAAACTTTCCTCTTAGCACTGCTTTCATTGTGTCCCACAATTTTGGGTATGTTGTGTCTTCATTTTCATTGAGTTCTAGGAAGATTTCGATTTCTCTCTTTATTTCTTCCCTGACCCAGCTCTCTTTTAATAGCAAGTTGTTCAGTTTCCATCTATGTGTAGGCTTTTTGCTATTTCTGTTGTTACTGAGGTCCAGCTTTATTTCATGGTGATCCGACAGGATACAAGGGATTATTTCAATCTTCCTGTATTTGTTGAAGCTTGCTTTGTTACCAACTATGTGGTCTATTTTGGAGAAGGTTCCATGAGGTGCGGAGAAGAAGGTAAATTCTTTTGTGTTTGGGTGTAAGGTTCTGTAAATGTCTGTTAGATCCATTTGATTCATGACCTCTGTTAGTGACATTGTTTCTTTGTTTAATTTATGTTTAGTTGACCTGTCTTTTGTTGAGAGTGGGGTGTTGAAGTCTCTCACTATTAGTGTGTGTGGATCTATATGTGTTTAAGTTTTATCAATGTTTCTTTCAGAAATGTGGGTGCCCTTGTATTTGGGGCATAGATATTCATGATTGTGATGTCTTCTTGGTGGAATTTTCCCTTGATGAGTATGAAGTGTCCTTCCCCATCTCTTTTGATTAATTTTGGTTGAAAGACTATTTTATCAGATATTAGAATGGCTATTCCTGTTTGCTTCTTGCATCCATTTGCTTGAAAAGCCATCTTCCATCCCTTTACCCTCAGGTACTGTCTATCTGTGTGACTTAGGTGTGTTTCTTGTATACAACCGATTGCTGGGTTTTGTTTATGCATCCATTCGTTTAGTCTGTGTCTTTTTATTGGAATATAAATCCATTGATATTGAGAGAGAGTAATGACCAGTGGCTGTTAGATCCTTTGAATTTGATGTTGGCTGTGGTCATATGGTTGTGTGCTTGGATGCTTTTTGTTTTACTGTAGTGAGGTTATTTATTTCTTGTGTTTTCTTGAATGGAGCTAGTTTTCTTGGGTTGTATTTTCCCTTCCAGTGTCTTCTCTAATGCTGGATTTGTTTGTAGGTATTGTTGAAATTTGTTTTTGTCATTGAATATCTTGTTTTCTCCATCTATGAGGACTGAGAGTTTTGCTGGGTATAGTAGCCTGGGCTGACATGTGTGTTCTCTTAGGGTCTGCATGATATCTGTCCAGGCCCTTCTGGCTTTCATAGTCTCTGTTGAAAAGTCAGGTGTGATTCTAATGGGTTTGCCATTATATGTTACTTGGCCTTTTTCTCTTTCAGCTTTTAGTATTTTTTCTTTGTTCTGTATACTTACTGTTTTGATTATTATGTGGCAGGAGGATTTTCTTTTCTGGTCTAATTTATTGGGTGTTCTATAGGCCTCTTGTATTATTATTGGCCTCTCCTTTAAGTTGGGGAAATTTTCTTCAATGATTTTGTTGAAAATATTTTCTGGGCCTTGGTGCATGGAATCTTCTTTTTCCTCTATTCCTATTATTCTTAGGTTTTGTCTTTTATGTTGTCTTGAATTTCTTGGATGGTCTGTGTCAGGAATTTTTTAGATTTAACATTTTTTTGACAGATACATCTATTTCTTCCATTGTATCTTCCACACCTGAGATTCTTTCTTCCATTTCTTGTAGTCTATTGGTTATGCTAACCTCTGTAGTTCCTGTTTTCTTCCCTATGTTCTTTCTCTCCACAATTTCTTCCATTTGTGTTCTTTTTAATTTTTCCAATTCTATCTTCAGGTCTTGAGCTATTTTGTTGGTTTCCTTCCCCCGTCTGACTGTATTTTCATGTTTTTCCATCAATTCCTTCAGCTGTTTGTTTGAACAATCCACTGTTTCTTTTATTTCATTCAGTGATTTAAGCATTTCCTCTTTAAAGGCCACATACCATTTGGCTTCAGCTTCTTCTATTTCTTTTCGTATTTTATTTGTTTCCTCTGTTATCATCTTCTTGAGCATAGATGTTAGGTCGTCTCCTTGAATTTCATTTATGCTGGGGTGTCTAGGGCTATTTGCCCCTGGATAACTGGCTTTTGGGGAAGCCATATTGCTCTGGCTTTTGTTGGTTGAACTTTTACGCTGTTCTACCTATTGGGCTATCTTAGTTGTTTGAATTTAGTTTCTGGTTGTTCCTGGACTGCTGTAGTGGAGGGAATCCCTTTGGCAGGAAGATGGTTTATCCTCAAGGAAGCCTTCCCAGCATTTTAGGTATAGTCCCTGGATGGCTGGTGTTTTTCAGGAGTTGCTACAGCTCACCTCAGGCATAGAGACCTGGGTGGTAACTGTGGTCCTGATTACTCAAGAGGGCTCTCCTCTCACCGGGAGAAGTCCTGGAGACAGCTGCCCTCCTTCTGGGTTTCTGGCTGTAAATTTAGTGATCAGCTGCGGTAATCTGTGGCGGGTGAGTACTGCTCTGGTGTCTTGGGGCACTCAGTTTTGTCTGTTTGCAATCTGTAGTCTGCTATACTTTCCCTATGTGACCCCAGCAGCACGGTTTCTTCCTTCTCTGTGGGGCCCTCTCCGGACAGGGGTTCCCAGTCCCTGTTGTACTGGGGTGCACAGCTTGTCTGTACTGCCGAGCTGAGTGCAAAGCTCTCTTCGTGCGGCAGGAGCTTGGCTGTGATGGTGGCAGAGACTTTCCGGGGAAAGACTGGGTGACCTGCGATCAGAACTGCAACCCTGCTTCCCCGTGGTGTCCCCCCTCACCTGGGACTCCCAGTTTCAGGTACCCTTGTGCCCACGGATCAGCCTGGGAAAGTGGCTGGGACACACCCACTTGTGGCTCCAACCTGGTGCCCCGAAGGCTGCTTTACCCGGGATTTCTTCTGGGTTCTGGCTGGGTAGCTGTGAGTGGACCTGACCGATTCCCATGCTGTGGGAGCCTCCCCTCACCTGGGAAACATGATTGATGTAGTTTCAGGACCCAGAGTTCAGTCTCCTGGTCTCTGCAAGGAAAGTGCTGTCCTGTTCCTCAGACGCGCTGTTTTCCCAGTGCAGCCATTTTGTCTCCCTGTGAATTCAAAGTTATTTACAAAACTTTTAAACTGCTATTAAAAACTGGTTAGGATATTAGGTAATACAAGCTAATTGGTAGCTATTCAACTCATAGTCATGTGAGACACTAGTCTACTTTATCACAGGAGTATACCTCCTAGTTTAACAGATAGATATGATTTTATAGACAGATTGATTACATTAAGATAGGTAGTCTTCAAAAATTTCAGAGACTTACAGAATATGGCATTTAAAAGTATCTTTATTATTTTAAAGACTCTTTGAAAATAAAACATGTCATTTCCTGGCAGCACTCCACCTACCTGAAAGAAGATAATGAGCATTGAAGAACCTCCATATGGGGATGGCTACAAATGTGGCAAACAACACACAAATTCTGACTAAAATGGGCAAGCTTAAATACAGGACAATTTGTCTGCTGAACTCTGCCAAGACAGGGTAGGCAAGTTCGAAATATTTCCTGCTTCACATATATGTCTGTCAAATATTCTCAGTCTGAAGACTGAAGATGATACTCCAATGTTATAAAGAGTTATGGGTCACTGTTCAGGCAGCAAAATATCTCTGTCATTTTTTTTTTGGAAACTGCTAACATGCACTTCCTATTTACTCTAATAGCTAATTTTATTTCAGTCTCAAGTCTCTGATGGGGTTGAAGAACAAATAATTATAGTGCCACAATTAATCTTGATTTTAGAAGTTAAGAAATCCTTTCATATAGGTAATACCAATAAGGATAAAAGTTAATATATATATATATATATATATATATATATATATATAACTTTTAAGTTATCAAGATAGATAGGATAGTCAGATAACTTTCTCCTAAGTTGTGTTGCTAAATACACATGGAATGAATATTGCATATGTAGATTTTACCTAACAGTTTTCATAATTTCATAATTATTATTGTATTGAAAGAAAAGTGATCTTTAATTGAACTTAAAGGGGACAATGTTGCTATAATGTTCTTTTGAAAGGTATATACCTTATCCTTGTTGATTCAAATGCTGATTTCTCCTCCCCAGCTCTCAGTTTTCAATCGGGATATTGCATTGTGATATATAGACCAAAATTTAAAAAAAAAAGCAAAACAAAACAAACAAACAACAACAACAAAAAACTAGCCACAATGTTATGCAAAGAGTGGAACTAGAGGAAAGGAAAGAGGTGATAAGCCAAAGGCCAGGAAATGAGAGGTAGAAAAGGGTGAGAGAACTTATGGAGAGACTTGGAGGACAGATCTTGGTACTACTTTAAGATTGACTGCACATAATATTTCACAAAAAGCAAGCATAATGGGTAAAATCTAATTGTTAGGAAGAACTATGAGGGCTTGGAGATTTAGGAGGGACTAACTATTGTCCAGCATTGTGTTCTAGTTTAACTAAATAAACCAAGTCTCTATGTGGTTATATAGCTGTTTAGGATTAACAGCAAGCTTTACCAGAGATAATTATTAGTAAATATTAATCTCACATAGAACACTTTTTGACAAGCCTGAAGGATGAATCAGTTGACTCCCGAACAAGGGACCTCAAGGACGAGGGGCAACATGAGAAAGGCTGGATTTGGAGCTCCAGATGCCTAAAAAAAAAATGTGCTTCCTGATGACTGCCCATTGCAGGGAGAAAGATAAGGTAGGCAGGCAGAGAAATCTTAGGACAGAGAAATTGAAGAGAGATGTTAATGAGCGCTTTAAAGTCGATGCTAATAAAAGGGAGAAATAGGGAGAAAAGCCTTTTCCCCTTTAGTTTGTAAATGAAGTTTGTCTCTGGTTCCCAGTTGAAGGTACCATCATTCTGAAAACTTGGGAAAAGGAATCCCACAAGCTGAAGAGTTTCTTGAGGAAATTAGAGCAGCCAAACAGGCAGAAAAAAAGTTCTTCTCAGGTTATTTCAAATGTTCATAAAGGAGCTCAAACAGATTTGTGTAACTTGAGAGCAGAAAGTAATTTAGGAGCTAGATAGCAAGGATGAAACCGACTCAGGAAGAAACTGCCAAGTCTCATAATTCAGACTGTCTTTCTGCACCCTCTGTTCCCATGGCTTTCCCTGCCACATGTGCAGGAGATATCGAACCACTGCAGGAGGATATTACTGTTCTCAGAGAGAAAGTCCAATTAGAAAGGGAACAAGTTCAGTTATTAAGGGAATTAGATAAATTAAAATTGCATAATAATAATAATAATAATAATAAATTGATATTTTGCACTGATAATCTTCAAAGTATGGTTTTGACTTTTAAAATCATAAATGTGATTTCACTCTTTAAAGAGAATGTGTTGTTTTAATATTACAAAAACAAGTTTAAAAAATTTTTTAACTGTTTAAACAGCACATACTGTGGTTGTTTTTACCTCTTTTGTTTTGTTTTGTTTTATTTTGTTTTTGTCTGCTGGCTTCTGTTTTGGTTTCAGGTTTTGGTTTGCTCACAAGGTCTGGGAAACTTGGAGAGTTTCCAATCTGGTCCAGGAAATCACCAGAATGCTCCAATTCCAGGGAAAGAGGCCCATAAATGTTCTACACCTTTTGGGACCTAGAGAGAGGGTGGCTGGGACCCTATTCTGTGTGATAAGAAGGCCGCTGGGGCCTGCTAAACAACTGGAAGCTGTGTAAAGGGCCATGGGGGCACTGCTCCTTCTGGAATCTATGTATGTGGAGGATACCCATGAGGGGGTCCATTCTTTCTGGAATCTGTGGGACTTGTGCCCAGTAGCACTGGTCAATTCCTGGTTTTAGGTATTCTGGTTACTCCAAGGTGACAATGTTGGATTTCTATGTTCTTTATGTATCTCTCTCTGTGTGTATGATTATTTGTAGACTTGCGTATTTTTAGACATGAGACAATTTGAATCAACACCTCTGAGTTTGGTCCTGGATCATCAGACTTAAATTCTATATAACATTTTAAAATTTATCAGTTAAATAGTTAAAATAGTAACCCTTGGGCTGTATAACAAACAACTTAAAACAGTTTCTCAAACTTTTGTGGGAAATAAAAAACCTTAGTATTTATTTTATTAAGTTTACAAAGTAAAACCAAGCCATACTGTTTAAGCAAATTAAACAAAAACTGCAGCAATTAAAATATAGCATGCAAAAAAAAATATTTTGTTCTTCATTTAAAAATGCTAGAGATTCTTCAATAAAAAATGTTTGCTTATGTGCATTTACAGGAAAAAAAAAGAACTATAGTTCCATGTTAGCCCACGGTTATGCAGAGTTATATTGAGATCGATGTTAAACATTATATAAAATATATTCCTGTCTTCCAGTACCTAAATAAATGATTTAATGCTGTTTATTTCTGGGCTATAGATTTGGTACGGCTAGAATAGTCCATTTTTGCTTAGGGCTACAGGCTAAGTTTAGTTCTCTGTTTAATATTAAATAAAACTTTTGTCTTCTTATTTTTTTGCTCTTAAGTTTTAATACAATATAGTAGGATTAATAAGATTTGCTAGCCTCTTTATAAATTATGTTTAATTAAGAGTTTTGTTTTGATTTCAGTTTAAAAAGACCAGATTTAAAGTCATGCTAAAGATTATAGTTGAGTACAAGATTGAGTTTTACCTAGTCTCTTTGTTTAGGCTGTTTTTTTTTTGTTTGTTTGTTTGTTTGTTTTTTAAGGTTAAATCTAAAATGGGAATCCATAAAGTTTGCCTATGTACATCTACCAAAAATTTGGTTCTAAAACATATATTTTAAAAATATGCCAAAATTGAGATTATAATATCCTGTTTTATAGGATGAAATTTAGAGCAGATGATGAATGTAGACAAAGAGCAACTCAAATATACTGTCCCTCAGACTTGTCACAGATCTGATAAATATGGAATTTTAACATATCTGAGCTTATTATGACAGAGTCCATCCTGTTGAGGCACACAAAAAAATTAATTCAGTTTCTATAGGTATAAGCTATAGTTTTTTGATTTAAAACAAAAGTTAGCTCAATTGTTGATACTTTTACTGTATTTACTGATGGTTCAATATCTGGTGTTGCTGCCTGTGCTTATAAAGAAAAACAAAATCTTTTCAAGTGTCTAACACATCTGCACAAATAGAGTTATCTGCAGTGTTGTTTGTAAATCAAAGTTTTAATAAGCAGTCTTTGAACATTTTTGCAGATAGTGCATACATAGCTCAGTCTTTGCCTAGGGTAGAGACTGCAGGTCAAATTCAGACATCTTCTCCTGCTGGAATCTTTTTTATACAAATTCAAAATTTGATACAAACACACATAGACAAACCTTTCACTTTTTTATAGGATATATGAAGGCTCATTGTAATTCGCCAGGACCCCTGTCAACAAGAAATGCATTAGCAGATAAAGTCACAAAAGTTTATTGTTCACAGTTAAAAAGATACCAGGATGCCCATAATATGCACCATCTTAATAGACAAACCTTGAGACTTAAATACGGATTGACTAAGTCAAAGACCTGTAGTATAGTCAAGGCTTGAAGCACTTGTCCTCAATTTCAGCCTGTTCTCATTTGGGAGTATATCCTAAAGGATTGGCTCCAAATCAGATTTCAGATTTTGAAAATGGTTATTACTCATATTCCTGAATTTAAACAATTAAGATATGTACATGTTTGCATAGAGACCAATTCTGGTTTTATTTTTGCCACTCCTCAACCAGGAAAAGCTGCAAAGAATGATATTGCCCATTGTCTACAGGCTTTTAATGTTCTAGGAGTTCCTAAGCAATATAAAATTGACAACAGGATATACTAGCAAACTTTTAAAAGTTTTTTCAATAGTTTAAAGTTTCTCTTATAACTAAAATACTTTACAATCCTCAAGTAGAAGACATGATAGAGCATTTCCTCTCAACAACTAAGATTTATTTGCAAAAAACAAAGAAGTGGGAGCAACTCCCTTGGACAGCTAAGAATCATCTTAATCATGTTCTTTTCATTCTGAAATTTTTTAACTATGAAAATTTTATTTATAATTAGGAAAATAAAAATTAAAGCAAGCAATGTTTGTATTGATAATAGCATTGATGAAAATTTAAGTCTGAAAATAACATATTTGGGAAAATGTTATGAATATAGCACGGACAGAAATGTAGTCTTTTGCAATTTTATGGACGATAGATCATCATAAAATTAATGTGAATAGTTAACAGTCTTCATATTCTACTTGCAGATGTATGCCACAGAGACACTAGAGTATTTGCACTAGAAAACAATTACAAGACTATTAATTGTAGCTGTAGTTTAGTGATAAACAAATGTTTAAGACAGTATAAGTTAAAACTAAACAATACGGCCCATTGATACATCTAAATAGTTTAATAGTTTTGTTTTTTTTTTTTTACTTTCAGATTTATGTTTCTATTTATGTATTTATTTATTTTTAATATTAATTACACTTTATTCATTTTGTATTCCCCATAAGCCCCTTTCTCCTCCCCACCTGATCTCACCCTCACTCCCCCTTCCTCATGCATACCCCTCCCCAAGTCCACTGATAGGGGAGGTCCTCTTCTCCTTCCTTCTGATCTTATTCTATCAGATCACCTCAGGAGTGGCTGCATTGTCATATTCTCTGGCCTGATAAGGCTGCTCCCCTCCTCAGGGGGAGGTGATCAAAGAGCAGGCCAATCAGATTATGTCAGAGGCAGTCCCTCTTCCCTTTACTATGTAACCCACTTGGACACTGAAATATCATGTGCTACATCTGTGCAGGGGTTTTGGGTTATCTCCATGAATAGTCCTTGGTTTTAGTATGAGTCTCTGGGAAGTTCCCTGTGTTCAAGTTTTCTAGTCCTGTTGCTCTCCTTGTGTGCTCTCCAGCTCTTACTATTTCCCACTTCTTACATAAGATTCCATGCACTCTGCCCAACAGTTGGCCATAAGTCTCAGAGTCTGCTTTGATTGTCTGCAGGGCAGGGGCTTTCAGAGGCCCTCTGTGGCAGGTTTCATTCTGAATTTTTTAAATTTGGATAAGCAAGGTAAATCTGCAGCAGATATAATTTGGCCTACAGAAACCAAGAAAACTTTTGCTAAAGTAAAATGAGGGATCCATTAACAAATCAGCAGCATGGATCCGACCCTATGCTCATATGGGGATGAGGATCTGTCTGTGTTTTTTCACAGGAAAATGCTCCAGCTCGATGGCTACATGAATGTCTGGTGGAACAGGTGGATGAGGAGTTTTCTCCTGACAATGGTAATGATGTCAATGAAGATTCCTCTGGTCAATATGATGATTTATTGGGCTTAAGTATGTAATCCACTTCCACTCCTACTACATGCAGTTTCATGGGATGATCCAGAAGTCCTTGTTTATATCAACAACACTTGGTTGCTGTGTTTTCCTGCTTTTATAGGGACACAAGTAAAATACACTCTTAACTTTTCAGAAACAGGAAGAGGTCATCCTCTTTTCATTATCAGAAAAAATATTCATCAGGACTGCTAACCAGTCTCCTCTGTCTAGGTCATAGGTCAGAATGCCTACTACTCTAAAGTTGGGGTGGCAGCCAGGCAAAGTGGAATATTGGACTGATATTATTGTCCCTTCCTATGGGAGTTAAGAATGACAGTCTTACATCTGCAATGAGATACCCACCCTGTGAGAAAGGGGATCAACACACATGTCCTCAACTCATGGTTACATGAGTATCTGAATAATGCCCACCATCTACACCGGGGACCATGACCCTCATTTACAGTCGTGGACTGGACTGGTCTATCATTAAGGCTATTAAAAACTTGGCTTGTGGTAAAGGCATTCAAAATTCCTTTGTTTTAGAAAAATCTGTTAGTGCTGGACTTTGGAGGACTTCAAGTAAAAGTTGGAAAACCTAGTATGGAAATTGGGGCCTGCATGGGTATATATAGGCATTATCTCTCAGAATACAAGTAGCTTTCTTAAATTCATCAAGTACACTTCTGTTTTGGCAGGTGTTAACCCTCTTTATTTACTGCTAATTGGAAACATTCAATGATACCTATTCAACCTATTAAAATGTCTTAAGACAAGACATTTTAGGAATAATGATACCTATTCAATTGAATTCATATATTACAATCTTAAAAATTGTGTTAGTGCTGATAATAATCCTCTTTCAGTATTAGTTGTTAAGCAGCCTAATTTGTTATGATTCCTGTTAGGGTATCTGATTCTTGGTATGATGAAACAGAATTTAATTTGACTCAGGTTCAGAATCATCTTGCTGGTATTTGGTCTAGCAAAAACTTCTCATTGGACATGTTAACAATAAGATCCATGACATAGAATCTGCCACGAAACCTAGGTTAGAATTGGCCAATATAGCCTGGGATATATTTACTTGTTTCAGGAGGTACTTTCCATCCTTTCACTCTGTGTTTAAGTGGGGACTGACATTTGCGGGCATGGCAGGTATGCGTTTGTTGGCCTGTGCCTTCCTTCCTTGTGTGTTACAGATCCATCTTCAAGAACTTCAATGCATGCAACTGCAGTTGCATGAATTTAAATTAAAGACCTCTAACAACTCATTTGATATGGAGGTAAGTCAATGACTCAATGACGTGTAAGAGTAAAATTGCGTTTTTTCCAACCTAAGACAGTGGCTCATAAAATCACACCTGAGACCTTAAGGAAAAATGCACATTTCACCAACCTAAGACAGGCTCTTCATAAAACAAAGAAGGGGGAACTGAAGGAGTCTGGTAATTGGAATTCTGCCTTCTGGCCATGGCAGATGTGGGTCTTATCTAAGTTCCATGTCTCAGAGACTGTCCTTGGTAGTATCTGTAAGCAGGCTGTTCTGAGACTGAGAAGTATATAGTAACCTCCCTGCAACCTTAAGAACCAGAGAGCAAACTTGGTGTAACCTTGATTGAATTCCTGGATGCCTTGCCCGGTGGCACAGATGTATTGCTACTGTGAAAAAATATTTGTTTGTACCCTTTAAATGTGCTTTATAAGTGTTGTTTGCACATTCATTAAACTGAGAATTGAAAAGGCATCTCTCTTGTCTCCATTCTTCATATTTCTGTCTCTCTCTTTCAGGTGGACCCTGTTAGACTAGACTGTAGGACTGTCAGGTTACCTTCTCTTTTCCTGATCTTAATGACTCAGTACTGCAGGGAACCTCAGACCCTGCCAGCCTGTTCTATCAATATGTGAAGATATATTTAGTGAGTAAGCCAGTAACTTTTCAATTCAAAGTCACAAACTAGGAAATTTAAGATACAAGACCACAGTAAGAAATCACCTTGTTATTTGTTACATTCCCCTTAATCCCATTTCCCAGATATTTACTCACTGGGAATAAGAGATAGAGAGACAGATTCAGAAATAGAGATACCTAGACTGATGGAAACAAAGATACAAAGTGACAGAGACTTTATTCTGTCTGGGGTCACTTACTTTGGCATATCAACCTCAGAGTAAACCCTCCGATAATATAACTTCAATAGAAATTATATTAGCTAAGAAATCCATACTGCCTAATTATTCCCAGACTTTTCCTCTCTGGGTACTCCATATTTGTATAGATGAGCTTCAAGAGGACATTGCAATTTAAATCACCAGTAAGTGGAAGAAGATAGACTTCTAGGCAAAAAAAAAAAAAAAAAAAATCCTGAAAGTTTGTCATTCAATATAATGAGTAAAGTCCCAGCAACTTCCAAGGACTATACAAGTGGACTGACAATCTCCTTTGAGGAAAAGTTTGAATATTTCCATATTGTGGGTCTTATCTAATCTTATCTTATCTAGTATTACTCAGCTAAGAAAATGACATCATGATATTTTCAGGCAAAAGTATAGAACCAGGAAATATCTTCCTGTGTGAAGTAACTAAAATGAAGAAAGACAAATATGGTATATATTTACTTATTAGGATATCTATTAATTGTGTGGGATAAAGTTCCAATAGGCTATCAATTGTAAACAAACCAGTGTTCCAGTAGGGAGACTGGGCCAGGGCATCATACAGAAATTTTTAAGCAACACAGGCTGTTGTTTTTAGATGTGTTGCTCTCTAACCTCAAATGATAGTTCAGTGCAATGTTCTTACATCCACAAAGATGCTTCCTTCTGCATCAAATGGGATTGCATACAGAGACCCACAGTATGATATTATTCAGAGAGAGACCTTAAAACACCCAGCTCTAAATGGGATTACACTATGTAATACTCTCTCCCCTCAGTTCCTGAGAAGATTTCAAAAGGGTAGGCAGTAATGGTAATTGAGGACAGAAGGAGAACAAAATCCTGACATTCATACCACAAAGGAAGATGCTGCTGCCAGCTATGATGACACCTGATAAGCTAGAGTCAGAACAGTCTGAGGGCCTCCACTATCAGGGAACTAGAGAAAAGGCCTAAGAGTAGGAGAAGGAAGGTGGATGGATTTGGGAGGAGAATAAGGAGGGTGCAGCAGAAGGGAAACAAAGTGAGAAAATCATAATAAATAAATACATGAGTAAAATTGTGATTAAGGGGATGAAATATAGAGCTCTTCAGAACTAATGGCTTCTTTTGGGTGGTACTGGCTGTGGCAAAGATAAACTCTGTTTTCTTTAAGGGACTTTGCACTCAGAATCTGATCATGTTCCAATAAGTAGATGAAAATACTTGAATTGATGTATTCACATCAATTAAACATCAAGTAAACACATACTTGAATTGATGTATTCATAGAAAAAGATACTCTAACACATGGGAAGGAATTTGAACCTGGGAGAAATAGAAAAGTAATATATTATATGAAATTCCCAAATAATCAATAAAAAAGTTAGGTTAACAACTTTTATAATGACTTTTAAAATGGAGAAGATATTACTCTCAAGGAGTACAGAGTTTGACTTTGTAAGGCATGCTTTCCAGGAACTCATCATGTAGCAGAGAGTCATAGCCATAAACTATTGTTACCGAGCTCCCTCAAACCTCATGAGCTCAGATAGCACCTTGGGTCAAGAAGTACTGGCTCTAACACTACGTTTAGAGGGTTTGTCTAGAGGACTGCAGCAGGAAACAAAGCTTCTCTTGTGTCCTAGGCATATAACAGGGATCCATTTCTTTGTCTTGAAGGCCCAGTTTTAACTTTAAACCCTGGATTAGGAGGATTGCTCACTGACTACTGAGTAGGACAGGATTGAAAATCCAGCCAGGACAGCAAAAGTTTCAAAGAGTTTACTGCCCCTCAGTTCTCCATTTACACTCACTGATCTTTCTCTTTTTCAGCCAAACTATTCCCAGGAATTGTCTGGTTTAATTCACTTTTCCTGCTCTTAAAAACTCAATACCCCAGAAAACCCTAGACACTGCCAGCCTTTTTTATCAATAAGAATGTGAAGGTACATTTAGTTAGGATGGGAGTAACTGCTCAGTTCAAAGTCACACCAAGGATATTTCAGATCCAAGATCACAGTAGTAACCACCTTGTCATTGGGTATTTTCCTCTTAATCCCACATCACTTTGAAGCTTCCCTACTTAGGAAGCTGTCCAATTCAATAAACAGTAAAGTTCCATTTCCTACCTGACATAATATGTTGACAACTTTTACAATGACTTTTAACATGAAAACAAATTCTGCTAAAGGAGGGCAGAATGTGACTTGTAAAGCTTGCTTTCCAGGAATTCATTATATAGCAGAGTATCCTACCCATGAACTAGTGGTTACCCAGCTACCTCAGACCCCAAGAGCTCAGGTGGAACCTCTAAAATATCAGTCCTGGAACTAACACAACATACCAAGAGTTTGTTTGGAGAACCACAGCAGGAAAGACAGCTGCTCTTGTGTCCTAGGCATATAACATGGACCTATGTCTCTGTCCTGTAGGCCTGGTTTTAACTGCAAACCCAAGTTCAGCAGGATTGCTCATTGACCACTGTAAATGTCACAAATGCAGATCAAGCCAGGCCAGCCAGGGCCAGCCAACCTTCTCATAGAGGTTTGATGACACTAGTGTGGATAGCATGAACTATGAAAAAGTTTACTGACCCTCGGTTCCCATTTCACACTCACCGATCTTTCTATCTTTCAGCCAGTCAGCCCCAGGAATTGTCTTTTTTCCTTCTATTTTGCCTGCTCTTAAATATTCAATACCTCAGTGAAACTTGGACCATGAGTACCGATTATATCAATAAGAATGTGAAGTTACATTTAGTGAGCTCACAAGTAACTGCTCAGTTCAAGGTCACAACCTAGGAAATTTCAGATGCAAGACTACAGAAGGAGACCATCTTGTCATTAAGTACATTCCTCTTAATCCCGCATAACTTTGAAGCTTCCCTACTTAGGAAACTGTCTAATAAACATGCAAGTTTCATTTCCTACCTGACATTGTCACAGAGATAAAAAGGAGTAAATGTGTGGGATCTGGATAAAGAGATGCAATAAAGACTTGTGTTTCACAAGAAAAAGTCGTGTATGTACAGGATCAGAGACACTGGAAAATGAGTAAAATTTGTTTACTCACCTCCATGGAAACAACAAGATTCTGTCCAGTGCTGATTGGCTGAGAGTGACAATGATGTCATGCAACAGCTGAAAGCCAGTAAGAGTTTCAGGAGCCAGTTATTAAAAGAGCCAAGTAGACAGCATGATTGAGAGAAAAACTGAGCAACCCTACATGCCTCAATCTGGGCAGCTGAAAGCACACAACTCTGAGATGTCAGTCCCTGTGTCCAAGACTCTTAGTTCAGGAAAATTGTCACATATTTCTTTCAAGTAGTCATTAATAAAGTCACTTGTCCTTGACATGTGACTTTCACATTTTGAAAGATTCCATTATTATTTGTTAAAAGCACAGATATGACCTCAGTCAGTGAATTACTTATTGTTTAACCACTCCCTGACCAAGACAAATCTTTGAACAAAAAGCATATATTTGGGACCTTGCTTTTTTTTTTAGCGGAGACCTTATATTATGTCATGTCACCAATCAGTCATCTTTTTGTACTCCTACAGCAAAACTAAGAGCTTTGCACACTGAAACATAAGCAGCAGGCAGAGAGAGGGAGACAGACAGAGACAGAGAGAAAGAGCTACAGAGACAGATTCAGAAATAGAGAGACCGAGACCAACGAAAACAATGATAGAATGTGAAATACTCAATTTTGTCTGGTTACTTGAATTGGCATATCAACCTCACAACACACACTCCTGTAATATAATTCTATTATCTAACAAAACCATATCCTAGACCATCCCAGACATTTCTTCACTGGGGACTAAACATGTAAATAGATGAGCTTCAAGAGGACATTGCAATTCAAATCACCAGGAAGTGGAAGAAGATGGAGGGAATTCTAGGCTAAAAGAAAATAGTCATCCTAATAGTTTGTCATTCAATACACTCATTAAAGTTCCAGCAACTTCCAAGGATTAAAGAACAAGACTGGACAATCTCCTTTTGGGGAAAATGTGGATTAATCAATATCGTAATAGTATTCTGCTAAAAATAAATAAATAAATAAAAAAGACTTCATAATCATTTCAGGCAACTGGATATAACCAGAAAAAATCATCCTGGGTGAAGTAACTGAAAAGCAGAAAGACAAATGTGGTATGTATTCAATTATTAGGAGGTCTCCTAATAGTGGGGGAGAAAATTCCAATAGGCCATCTCTTAAAACCAAACCAGTCTTCCATTAGGGGATGGGTGGCAGTTAATTGAGTTGTTGGGCCAGGGCATCCTATGGAAATTTTTAAGTAACCCAGGCTGTTGTTATTAAAATATATTGCTCTCTGCCCTCAAATGATAGATGAGTACCGTGTTCTTGGATCCACAGTGATGCTTCCTTCTACATCAAATGATTGCAATAAGAGACCCACGGTACTATATTATGCACAGAGAGACCTTAAAACACCCAGCTCTAAATTACATTTTCCAATGAAAGTCTCTCTCCCCACAGAGCTCTGAGAAGCCTGAAGGAGAAGAGGCAGTAAGTGTGTCATAAGTAGAACGAATTAAGGATAGAAGGAGATCAATGTCCAGAGAATCATGCTGCAGAAGATGCAGCCCGCCTTATTGAGACCTGAGAAGCTAGGGTCAGATAGAAGGGTGAGGAGGATCTCCCATATCAGGGAACTAGGAAAAGGACATATGGATAGAGGAAGGAGGGTGGGTGGGACTGGAAAGAGAAAAAGGAGGGGGCTGCAGAGGAGATACAAAGTGACAGATTTGTAATAAATAAATACATAAGAAAAACAGTGATCAAGGTGATGAAGCATGGAAGTTTTCAGGACTGATAGCTTCATCTTGGGGATGGTGCCAGTGTTTGGCTATGATGAACTCAGTTTTCTTTAAGGGACTTGGCACTGAGACTCTGATCATGTTCCAATGAGGATATGAACAACATTTCAATTGATGTATTTTAAAGAAAAAAAAATATTAGTGTGGCACATAATTAGGAATTTGATCCTGGGAGCAATAGAAAAGGATATGTATGTAATATATGTAATATGAAATTCCCACATAATCAATAAAAATAGTACTTTGACAACTTTTACAATGACTTTTGACAATTTTTACAATGACTTTTAACATGGAGATAAGATTCCGTTTAAAGAGGGCAGAGTTTGACTTTGTAAGGCATTTTCTCCAGGAATTCAATATATAGTACAGGATCCTTGCCATGAACTCCTGGTTCCCCAGCAATGGCAGACCCCATGAGCTCAGGTGACACCTCTTAACAAGCAGTCCTGGCAGTAACACTACATTCAGAGGTTTTGTCTGGAGGACAGCAGCAGGTAACAGCTGCTCTTGTATCCTAGGCATATAACACCAAAGGACCAGGAGTAGGTGTTCACCGAGTAGGACACAGCTGCCAAACTGGACAGGTCAGTCACAATGCACTAACACTACATTTAGATGGTTTTTCTGTTAATAAACACCTCTGCTCTTGTGTTCTAGGCATATAATACACACTCATTTCTCTGTCCTAAATGAGCAGTTTTAATGTTCTAAGTGACCCTCAGGACCAGGAGGATTTCTCAATGACCACTGAATAGGACACAGCTGTCAATCCAGCCAGTTCAGCCAAGGCAATCCTGCTCATACAGGGTTGCCAACACTAGTGTGGAACAGCACTAGCTGTCAAAGAGTTCATTACCCCTATGTTCTCCTTTTACATACACAGATCATTCTCTTTTTCAGCCAAACCAGTCACAGGAATTGTCTGGTTTCCTTCTCTTTTCTCTGCTCTTAAAGACTCATTACCCCAGGGAACTCTAGACCCTGCCAGCCTATTATATTAATAAGAATGTGAAGATACATTTAGTGAGTACTCGAGTAATTGCTCAGTTCAAAGTCTCAACCTAGAAAATTTCAAATCCAAGACCACATTATGAGACCAAATTGTCATTTGGTACATTCCCCTTATTCCCCCATCACTTTGAAGCTTTCCTAGTTAAGAAGCTGTCCACTTAAATAAACATGAAAGTTTCATTTCCTACATGACATTGTCACAGAGGTAAACAGGAGTAAGGATGTGGGATCTGGATATAGAGATGAGATAATGCTTGTTGGTTTTCACAAGAAAAAGTCACATGTGCACAGAATCAGAGACACTGGACACTGAGGAAAGTTTGCTTACTCATCTCCTTGGAAACCTCAAGATTCTATCAGTTGCTGATTGGCTGGAAGGCAGAATGATGTCATGAAACAAGGCAAAGCCCTAACTGTTTCAGGAGCCAGTTATTAAAAGGATCAAGTGGACAGCCTGTTTGAGAGAAAGGCTGAGCAGTCCTAAATCCCTAAATCTGGGCAGCTGAAAGCACACAACCTAGAGATGTCAGTTCTTGTGTCCAAGACTATTAGTTAATGAAAGTTGTCACATAATTCTTTCAAGTGGTCATTAACAAAGTCACGTGAAGTTGAAAATTTTTTCTTTCAAGTTCAGCAAATGGGATTTAAAATGAAACAGTCCTAATACATAAATGTATGAGAAAATCTGTGATCAAGGTGGTGAAAGAGAGAGATCTTCAGGACAGATGGCTTCTTGGGGGTGGTTCCAGGGAGCAGCAAGAATGAACTCATTTTTCTTTAAGGTACTTGGCACTGAGACTTTGATCATTTTACAATGAGAATATGAACAAAACATACTTGAATTGATGTATTTTTAAAGAAAAAAATAATTTAGTGTGTAGCACATGGGAAGGGATTTGAAGCTGGGAGCAATGGACAAGGAGCATCATGTTTATTACATGTAATGCCATATGAACAACAAAATAATATGTTGAAAACTTTTACAATGACTTTTACCATGGAGAAAAGATTCCGCTAAAGGAGCACAGAGTTTGACATTGTAAGGCATCCTTTCCTGGAACTCATTAAGTAGCAGGGAATCTTAGCCAGGAACTAGTGGTTACTCAGTTACCACAGACCCCATGAGCTCAGGTGGCACCTCTGAACAAGCAGTCCTGGCACTAACACTACTTTTACAGTATTTGTCTGGAGGACACAGCCACTCTTATGCCTTAGGGTTATAACATGGACCGATTTCTCAGTCACAAAGGCCCAGTTTTAACTGTAAAATCCAGTACCAAAAGGGTTCCTCACTGACCACTGAGTAGGAAACAGCTGCTGATTGAGCCAGATCAGCTATGGCAACCCTGCTCATAGAGGGTTGGCAACAGTAGCACTTAACAGCACCAGCTGTCAAAAAATACCTTACCCTCAAGTCTTCTTTTACACTCACAAGTCTTTCTCTGTTTCATGCAAAACCAGTCCCAGGAATTGTCAAGTTTCCTGCTCTTTTCCCTGTTCTTAAATTTCAATGCCCAATGAACCCTGGGCCAGTTTGCCTACTATATCAATAAAAATGTGAAGGTACATTTACTCAGTTTGCGATTATTTGCTGAGTTCTAAGATACAACCTAGGAAATTTCATAACCAAGACCACAGTAGGAGACCACCTTGTCAGTCAGTATATTTCCTTTAATCCCTTGTAGCTTAAAACTTCCGTTTAGGAAGCTGTCCAATTCAATAAACATTAAGGATTTGTTTCCTTACTTACACTGATACAGAGCTAAACAGGAGTGAAGGTGTGGGATCTGGATAAAGAGATGAGATAAAATCTTGTTGGGTTTCACAAGAAAAAGTCACATGTGCATAGGAACAGAGATAGTGGACACTGACGAAAGTTTGTTTACTCATTTCAATGGAAATCTCAAGATTCTTTCAGGTGCTGATTTCCTGATAGAAAATGATGTCATGAAGCAGATGGAAGACAGTAAGAGTTTCAGGAGTCAGTCATTAAAAGGGTCAAGTGGACAGCCCACTTGAGAGAAAGGCTGAGCAGTCCTACATGCCTCAATCCTGGTAAGTTTAAGCACACAACCCAGAAATGAAACATATGTTTCTCAAGTGGTCATTAATAAAGTCACATCTCCTTGACATGTAACTTTCACATTATCACAGATTTCATTATTATTCGTTAAATACACAAATATGTCTTCAGTCAGAAGTACTGTGAAATACTTACTGTGAAAAAGTTCCTTTACCAAGGCAATTCCTTGAAGAAAAAAAAAAGCATTTAATTGGGTCCTTGCTTATATTTTTACAGAGACCATCCAGGATTTCATGTTAGCAAGCAATTATCTCGTTATACTCCTTCAAAAGAACTGAGAGCTTTTCATACTGAACCACATGTGGCAGACCAAGAGAGGGAGACAGAGAGAGAAAAAGAGAGAAAGAGCTAGGAAGATCAATTCAGAAATAGAAAGATCAAGACCAATAGAAACAAAGATATAAAGTGACTTTTGTTGGCATACCATCCTCAAAGGATATCTTTCCAATCATAACTCCTAAAGGAATTATTTTATCTTACAAGGCCAAACATCATAACTATTCATGATATTTCTCATTGGGGACTCACGTAAATAAATGAGCTTCAAAGGACATTGTAATTCAAATCACCAGGAAGTGGAAGAAGATGAAGTGAATTAAGGCTAAAATAACATAGTTGTCCTGATAGTTTGTCAATCAAACAATGAGTAAAGTCCCAGCAATTTCCAAGGTCTAAAGAATAGGAGAGACAATCTAATTTGGAGAAAATGTGGAATAATTCCATAATAGAATATTATTTAGTTAAGGAAAAGACATCATGATAAATTCAGGCCAATGGATGGAACCAGGAAAAATCATCCTGGGTGATGTAATTAAAATACAAAAAGACAAGTATGGTGTGTATTTACTTATTAGGAGGTCTCTTAATAGTGGGGGATAAAGTTCCTATAGGACATCTATTTTGAAAGTACCAGTCTACAACCTTGGAGACTAGATGGCAGTTAATTGAGTTGTTGGGCCAGGGTATCCTATGGAAATTTTCAAGCAAACCAGGCTGTTGTTATTAAAATATGCTTCTCTCTGCCTCAACTGATAGATCAGTGCCATGTCCTTGGATCCAGAGATGCTTCCTTCTGCATCAAATGGGATTACATACAGAGAACCACAGTCCAATGTTATGCAGAGAGAAAAAACAAACAAAAAAAACAAAACAAAAAAAAAAACAGTTCTAAATGGGATTTCCCAATGGAATTCTCCATCCCCTCAGATCTCTGGGAAGCCTCAAGAAGAGGAGGCAGGAAGATTGTTGTAAGTAGAGGGAATTGAGGACACAAGGAGAACAATGTCCTGAGAATCAGGTCGAAGAGGAAGATGATACATGCAGCCTTGGTGAAACCTGATAAGCTAGAGTAAGATACAAATGAGAAGAGGACATCACTTTTCACGAAAATATAGAAAGGGTATACAGGTAGAAGGAGGGTGGGTGGGACTGGAAGGAGTAGAGGGACTAGGCAGCAGACAGCATACAGGGTGAACAAATCATAATGAATAAATACATAAGAAAAACTGTGCTCACGGTGATAAAATATGGAGCTCTTCAGGACTGATGGCTTCTTCTTGGTAGTGCCATAGCAAGGATGAAATTAGTTTTCTTTAAGGAACTTGGCACTGAGTATCTGATCATATTCCAATGAGTATTCCAATCAACAACACTTATTCCAATCATATTCCAATCAACAACTCATACTTTGATGTATTTAAAGGAAAAAAAGTTAGTGTGACACATGGGTAAGAATTTGAACCTGGGAGCAATGAAAAAGGAGTGTAATGTATGTTACTTGAAATTCCCACATAATCAATAAAAATAATATGTTGACAACTTTTACGAATGACTTTTAACATGGAGAAAAGATTCTTCTACGTAATGCATTTTTTTTTTCCTGGAAATCATTATGTAGTAGAGAATCCTAGCCATTAAATAGTGGTTACCCATTTACCTCAGACCCCTTGGGCACAGTTGACAACTATTTACAAGCAGTCCTGGCACTAACATTATGTTTAAAAGGTTTGTCTGTAGGACACAGATGCTCTTGTGTCCTAGTCATATAACACAGACCCATTTCTCTGTCTCAAAGGCCCAGTTTTAGCTGTAAAATCCAGTACCAAGAGGGTTTCTCAATGACCACTGAGTAAAAAACAGCTTCTGATCGAAGTGGATCAGCCATAGCAACCCTGTTCATACAGGAATGGCAACAGTAGCACTTAACAGCACCAGCTGTCAAAATATACCTTACCCTCAATTCTTCTTTTACGCTCACTGATCTTTCTCTGTTTCATGCAAAACCAGTCCCAGAAATTGTCTGGTTTCCCTTTCTATTCCCTATGCTTAAAGACTCAATATGCCAAGTAAATGTAGGCCTGGACTGCATATTATATCAATGAGATTGTGAAGGTTCATTTAATGAGTATGCGAGTAACTGCTCAGTTCTAAGTCATAACCTAAAAAATTTCAGAACCAAGACAACAGCAGAAGAATTCTTTGTCATTCTATACATTACCACTAATTCCACATCATTTTGAAGCTTCCTCATTTAGGACGCTGTCCAATTCAATAAACATATAAGATTCATTTCTTACCTGACATTGTCACAGAGATAAACAGGAGTAAATTTGTAGGATCTGGATAAAGGGATGGGATAAAGACTGTTGGTTTATACAAGAAAAAGTCACATGTGTACAGGATCAGAGATACTGGACACTGAGAAAAGTTTGTTTACTCATCTTCTTGGAAACCTCAAGATTCTCTAAGGTGCTGATTGGCTGAGAGGGTGAATGATGTCATGAAACAGGTCAAAGCCAGTAAGAATTTCAGGAGCCAGGTATTAAAAGGGCCAAGTGAACAGCCTGCTTCAGAGAAAGGCTGAGCAGCCCTACATGCCTCATTCTGAGCAGCTGAAGGCACACAAATAAGAGAAGTCAGTTCCTGTTTCTAAGAATCTTAGTTCAGGAAAAGTGTAACATATTTCTTCCAAGTGGTCATTAATAAATTCATGTTTCCTTGACATGTGACTTTTACATTATCACAGATTCTATTATTAGTTGTGAATAGATATGTCCTTATTCAGTCAATTGCTTATTGGGAAAAACTCCCTGGCCAAGGCAAATCTTTGAACAAAAAGCATGTGCTCGGGCCTTGCTTATATTTTTACAGAGACCATCCAGTATGTCATATTACCAAGCAGTCATCTTGTTGTAGTCCTTCAGTAGAACTGAAAGCTTTGCATACTTAACCACAAGATGCAGGTAGAGAGAGAGGGAGACAGAGAGAGAAAGAACTAGAGAAACAGATTCGTAAATAGACAAAAACCAACAGAAACAAAGATATAAATTGACAGACACCTAGACACAGAGACTCCATTCTGTCTGGTCACTTCAATTGGCATATCATCCTCAAAGCACACATTCCTATGATATAACTCCACTAGGAATTACATTATCTCACAAGGCCATATCTTCTAACCCTACCTAGACATTTCCTCAATGGGAAATCCTCATATAAATAGATGAGTTTCAAGGGGACATTGCAATTCCAATTACCAGGAAGTGGACAAAGATGGAGGGGTTTCTAGGCTAAAAGAACTTAGTTATCATGACAGTTTGTAATTCAGTACAATGATTAAAGTCCCTGTAACTTCCAAGATCTAAAGAACATGACTGACAATCTCCTTTAGGAAAAATGTGGAATATTTCCATAACAGAATATTATTCTGCTATGAAAATGACTTCATGATATTTATCGGCAAATGGATGGAACCAGGAAAAATCATCCTGGGTGAAGTAACTAAAATGTAGACAGACAAAGATGGTACGTATTGACATATTAGGAGGTCTCCTAATAGTGGGTGATAAAGTTCCAATAGACCATCTATTGTAACCACATCATTCTTCCACTAGGGCAATTGGGTGGCAGTGAAATGAGTTTTGGGGCCAAGATATCCTACGGAAATATTCAAATAACCCAGGCTGTTGTTATTAAAATATGTTGCTCTCTGCCTTCAATTGATTGATCATTACTGTATTCTTAGATCCACAGAGATGCTTCCATCTGCATCAATTGGAATTCTATACAGAGACCCACAGTCCGATATTATGCACATTATGATATTATAAATCACCCAGCTCTAAATGGGATTTTTCCTGTGATACTCTTCCTCCCCACAGAGCTCTGGAAAGCCTGCAGGAGACAGGGAAAGAGGTGTCATGAGTAGAGGGAACGGAAGACACAAGGAGAACAATGCCCTGAGAACCAGACTGCAGAGGAAAATGATGCAGCCAGCCTTTATGAGAACTGATAAGCTAGGGTCAGATATAAGGGTGAGAAGGCCCTTCCCTATCAAGGAACTAAAAAAACGGAATAGGGATAGAAGAATTAGGGTTGGTGGGATTGGAAGGAGAAGAGGGAGGTAGCAGGAGAGATGATAGAAAGTGAACCATTAGTAATAAATAAATACATAAGAAAAACTGTGATTACATTGATGAAGGATAGGGCTCTTCAGAACAGATAGCTTCTTCTTCAGGGTGGTAACAGAGTGCAGCAAGGATTAAATCAGTTTTCTTTAAGGGACTTGGAACTGGGACTCTGATCATGTTCCAATGAGTATATGAACAACGCATAGTTTATTGACATGTTTTAAAGATAAAAGAATTTTTATTGTGACACATGGGTAAGAATTTGAACCAGAGCAATGGAAAAGGTATGTAATGGATATTATATGAAATTCCTCATAATCAATTAAAATAATATGTGGATGACTATTACAATGACTTTTAACATGGAGAAAAGATTCTGCTAAAAGAGGGTAGAATTTGCAATTGTAAGGCATTCTTTCCAGGATCTCATCATGTAGCAGAGAATCATAGCCATGAACTAGTAGTTACTCAGTTAACTCAGTTACCTTAGATCCCATGGGCTCTGGTGGCACTTCTGAACAAGCAGTCTTGGCACTAACACTACCTTTAGAGAGTTTGACTGGAGGACCACAGAAAGTAACAGAGCTGTTCTTGTGTCCTAGGCATATATCACTGAACCATTTCTCCATCCTGAAGGACAAGTTTGAACTCTATACCCAAAGATGAGGATGGTTTCTACTGATCACTGAGTAGGACACAGCTGCCAGTCGAGCCAGGTTGGCCAAGGCAACCCTGCTTATAGAGGTTTGCCAAAACTAATGTGGAACAGCACCAGCTGTCAAAGAGTTTATTGCCACTCAATTTTTTTCCTTTTACACATTCAGATTATTCTCTGTTTCACCAAAAACAAGTCCAAGGAATTGCCTGATTTTCTTCTCTTTCTCCTGGGTAAAAGACTCAATATCCTGGGGAACCCTAGACCCTGCCAGGTTATTATATCAGTAAGAATGTGAAAGAACATTTAGTGAGTACAGGAGTAACTGCGCAGTTCAAAGTCACAACCTAGGAATATTCAGATGCAAGACCATAGTTCAACACCAACCTAGGAAATTTGAGATCCAAGACCACAGTTCAAGACCACCTTGTCATTCTATACATTCCCCTTAACTCACATCACTTTGAGGCTTGCCTATTTAGGAAGCTGTCCAATTAAGTAAACACAAAAGATTCATTTCCTACCTGATATTGTCACAGAGGTAATCAGAAGTAAAGGTGTGGAATCTGAATAAAGGGATGAGATAAAGGCTTGTGGGATTCACAAGAAAAATTCACATGTGCACAGGGTCAGAGATACAAGACACTGAGGAAAGTTTGTTTACTAATCTCCATTGAAACCTCCAGATTCTCTCAGGCGCTGATTGGCTGAGAGGGTGAATGATGTTATGAAACAGGTCAAAGCCAGTAAAAGTTTCAGGAGCCAGTTATTGAAAGAGCAAAGTGGACAGCCTGCTTGAGAGAAAGGCTGAGCAGCCCTACAATGCCTCAATCTGGGCATCTGAAAGCACATATCCAGAGATGACAGTTCCTCTGTCAAAAACTCTTAGTTCAGAAAAAGTGTTACATATTTCTTTCAAGTGTTAATTAATAAAATCACATGTCCCTGACATGTGACTTTCAGATGTTCATGGATTCCATTCTTACTTGTTAAATGTACAAGTATGTCCTCAGTCAATGAATTACTTACTGTTGAAATGCTCCCTGACCAAGGCAAGTCTTTGAACAAAAAGTGTTTAATTAGAACCTTGTTTATATTTTTACAGAGACCATCAAGTTTGTCATGTCAGCAAGCATTCATCTTGTGGTAGTCCTTCAGCAGACCTGAGATCTTTTCAATTGAACCACAAATGGTGGCAGAGAGCAGGAGACAGAAAGAGAAAGAACTAGAGAGACAGATTCAGGAATAGGGAGACGGAGAGGGACAGAAACAAAGATAAAAAGGGACAGAGACCAAGAGACAGAGACTCCATTTTGTCTGGTCACTTTCATTGGCAGATCAACCTCACAGCACACCCTCCTATATTATCACTTTAATAGGAAGTATATTATCTAACAGCTCCTTACTTCATAACCCTTTCCAGACATTTATTTACTGGAGAATAATTATATAAAGAGATATGTTTCAAGGTGACATTGCATTTCAAATCATCAGGAGGAGGAAATCTATGGAAGGACTTCTAGGTTAAAAGAACATAGTTATTCTGATCATTGTTCATTCAATACAATAATTAGAGTCCCAGCAACTTCCAAGGACTAAATAACAGGACTGACAATCTCGTTTGGGGGAAATGTGGAATAATTCCATAATGCAGTATTATTCAGCTAAGAAAATGTCATCATGATAATTTCAGGTAAATAGATGGAACCAGGAAAAAATCATCCTGGGTGAAGGTACTAAAATTCAGAAAGACAAATATGGGATGTCTTCACTTATTAGGAGGATTCCTAATAGTGACGAATAAAGTTACAGAAAAAAAACAAACAAACAAACGAACAACAACAACAAAAAAAAAACAATAGGGCATTTATTGTAAGCAAACCAGTCTTCAAATAGGGAAATTGGATGGCAGGTAATTGAATTTTTGGATCATGACATCCAACAGAAATTTTCAAGGAACCCAGGGTATTGTTATTAAAATATGTTGCTCTCCTCCCTCAACTGATAGATCAGTGTCATGTTCTTGGTTCCACAGAGATGCTTCCTTCTGCATCAAAAGGGATTGCATATAGAGGCCCACAGTCCAATATTGTGCAGAGAGAGAACTTAAAACACAAAGCTCTGAATGGGATTTCCCTATGGAATTCTCCCTTCCCTCAGAGATCTGGGAAGCCTGTAGAAAAGGAGACAGAAAGAGTGTCATTGTAGAGGCAATTAAGGACACAGGAGAACAATGCCCTGAGAATCAGGCCTCAGAAAAGAATGATGAATCCAGAGTTGATGAGACCTGATGAGCCATGTTCAGATAGAAGGGGAAGAGTGTCTCCCCTATCAGGGAAATAGAAAAAAGGCATAGGGATAAATGGAGGCTAAATGGGGCGGGGGGCTGTAAGGAGAAGGGGAGTAGGCAGTAGAATGGATTCAAAATGAACAAATCATAATAAATATATAAGAAAAACTGAGATCCAGATAATGAAGTATAGAGCTCTTCAGGACTGAAGGCTACTTCTTCAGGGTCGTACCATGATACAGCAAGGATGAACTCAGTTTTCTTTAAGGGATATGGCACTGAGATTTTGATCATGTTCCAATGAATAGATGAATAACACATACTTCAATTCAAGTATTTTAAGGAAAAAAAAAAACAAAACAGTGTGAAACATGGGTAGGAATTTGAACTTGAGAGCAATGGAAAAGGAGTCTAATGTATGTTACATGAAATTCCCACATAATCAAAAAAAATAGTATGTTGAAAACTTTTACAATCACTTTTAACATGGAGAAAAGATTCGGCTAATGGAGTGCAGAATTTGATTTTGTAAGACATGCTTTTCAGGAACTCATTATGTAGCAGAGAATTGTAGCCATGAACTAGTAGTTACTAGCTACTTCAGACCCCATGACCTCAGGTGGCACTTCTGAACAAGCAGTTCTGACACTAACCCTATGTTTAAAGCAAGAATCACAGCTGCTTTTGTGTCCTAGTTATATAACACAGAACCATTTTTCTGCCCTGAAGGACCAGTTTGAACTCTAAACCTCAGGACCAGGTCAACTTCTCACTGACCATTGAGTAGGACACAGCTGCCAATCCAGCCAAATCACCCAAGGCAATCCAGATCATAGCAGGTTGGGAAAACTATTGTAGAAAATCACCAGTTGCCAAAGTGTTTATTGCCCCTCAGTTCCTTTTACACTCACCCATCTTTCTTTCACCCAAACAAGTCTCAGGAATTTTCTGTTTTCCTCCTCTTTCCCCTGCTCTTAAAGACTCAATATCCTGGGAACCCTAGACCCTGACAACCTATTATAGCAATAAGAATGTGAAGGTACATTTAGTGAGTACAGCAGTAACTCCTCAGTTCAAAGTTACAACCTAAGAAATTTCAGATCCAAGTCCACAGTTCAAGACTACCTTGTCATTCGGTACATTCACCTTAATCTCACATCACTTTGAAGTTTGCCTACTTAGGAAGTTGTCCAATTAAACAAACACAAAAGTTTCATTTCCAACCTGACATTGTCTCAGAGGTAATCAGAAGTAAAGGTGTGGGATCTGGATAAAGGGATGAGATAGAGGCTTTTTTGGGTTTCACAACAAAATGTTGCATGTGCACAGGATCAGATATACTGGACACAGAGGAAACTTTGTTTGATCATCTCCATGGAAACCTCAAGAATATCTCAGGTCTTGATTGGCTGAGAGTGAGAATGATGTCATGAAACAGGTTAAAGCCAGTAAGAGTTTCAGGAGCCAGTTATTAAAAGGGCCAAGTAGACAGCCTCCATGAGAGAAAGGCTAAGTAGCACTACATGCCTCAATTTGGTCAGCTGAAAGCACACAACCCAGATGTGAGAGTTCCTGTTTTCAAGACTCTTAGTTCATAAAAGTGTCACATATTTCTTTCATGTAGTCATTAATTAAAGTCATGTGTCCTTGACAAGTGACTTCCAGATGTTCACAGGTTCTATACTTGTTTGTTAAATGTACAGATATGTCCTCAGACAGTGCATTACTTACTGTTAAAATGCTCTCGGATTAAAACTAATCTTTGTACAAAAAGCTTTTAATTGGAACCTTGCTTATATTTTTACAGAGACCATCAAGAATGTCATGTCAGCAAGCAGTCATCTTGTGGTAGTCCTTCATCAGAACTGAGAGCTTTTCATCCTGAACCTCAAGCTGCAGGTGGAGAGAGGGAGACAGAGAAACACAGAAAGAAAGAGCAATAGAAACAGATTCAGAAATAGAAAGATGGAAACCAACAGAAATGAAGATATAAATTGACAGAGATTGAAAGACAGAGACTACATTCTGTATGGTCACTTTTATTGGCATATCGACCACAAAGTACACCCTCCTATCATATAACACCAAAAAGAATTATATTTTTTCAGTATTTTTATTTTATTCACTTTTAATCCACCCATAAACCCCTCCCACCTTGCCTCAGAATCCAACATTCCCTTCTCTCTCTCCACGCATGCCCCTCCACAAGTCCACTCTTAGGGGAGGACAGATACTCCTTTCTTCTGATCCTAATCTATTAGACCTCATCAGGAGTGGCTGCATTGTGTTCCTCTGTGGCCTGGTAAGGCTGCTCCCCCATCAGGGTGAGGTGATCAAAGAGCAGGCCAATCAGTTCATGTCAGAGGCAGTTCCTGTTTCAATTACTATGGAATCCAACTGGACACTGAAATGATATGGGCTACATCTGTGCAGGGATTCTACGTTATCTCCATGCCTGGTACTTGGTTCTAGTATGAGTCTCAGGAATGAACCCTGTGCTCAACTATTTTGGTTCTGTTTCTTTCCTTGTGGAGCCTTTTCCTCTCCAGGACTTACTATTTCCTACTTCTTTCATTAGATTCCATGCACTCTACCCATAAGACTTATGTTAGCCATAAGTCTTAGCATCTGCTTTGAGAGTTTGCAGGGCAGAGCCTTTCAGAGGCCCTCTGTGGCAGGCTCCTAACTTGTTCCCAGTTTACTCCTTCTTCTGATGTCCATTGTCTTTGTCTTTCGGGGTGAGAATTGGGCATTTATGCCACTGTCCTCTCTCTTAAATAATTTATTTAGGTGTACCAATTTTAGTAGGTTTATCCAATATTATATGTCTACATGAGTGAGCATATAGCATGTGTGTCTTTCTGCTTTTGGGATGGCTCACTTAGGATGATCCTTTCCAGTTTCCAGCATTTACCCACATATTTCATGATTTCCTTGTTTTTTTTTTTTGTTTGTTTGTTTTTGTTTTTATTGCTGAGTAATATTCCATTGTGTAGATGTACCAAAATTTCTGTATCCCTTCTTCACTTGTGGAGGCATATGGGTTGTTTCTAGGTTTTGGCTATTACAAGTAAGGCTGCTACAAACATGGCTGAGCAAATTTCCTTATTGTGTACATGAGCCTTTTTTGGATATATGCCTAGGAGTAATATAGCTGTATCTTGAGTAAGAACTATTCCTTGTTATCTACGAAAGTGCCAGATGAATTTCCAGAGTGGTTGTACAAGTTTAGATTCTCACCAGCAGTTGAAGAGGGTTCCCCTTTCTCCACAACCTTTCCAGCATTTGTTGTCACTTGAGTTTTTGATCTTGGTCAGTTTTTGATCTGATGAGTGTAAGGTAAAATCTCAGGGTCATTTTGATTTGAATTTGATGGCTAATGACTATGAACATTTCTTTAAGTATTTCTCTGTCATTTGATATTCCTTTACCAAGAATTCTCTGTTTAGCACTGTTCCCCATTTTTTAATTGGATTATTTGATTTGTTGCTTTTCAAATTCTTTAGTTCTTTATATATACTGGATATTAGCTATCTGTCACCTAGAGGCTTGGTGAAGATTCTTTCCTAATCTGTATTCCTTTGTTTTATTTTGATGACAGTGTCCTTTGCTTTACAGAAGCTTTTCAGTTTCATGAGGTGAAATTTACTGATTGTTGCTCTTAGAGCCTGTGCTGTTGGTGTTCTGTTCAGAAAGTGGTCTTCTGTGCCAAGGAGTTCAAGGCTCTTCCCATCTTTTTCTTCTACCTCATTTCATGTTTCTGGTATTATGTTGAAGTCTTTGATCCACATGGAGATTAGTTTTGTGCAGGCTCTTATGTATGGATCTATTTGAATTTTTCTACATGTAGACATGCAGTTAGACCAGCACCATTTGTTGAAGATGCTATCTTTTTTTTTTTTTTTATTGTATGGTTTTGGCATTTTTGTCAAAACTCAGTTGTCCATAAGTGTGCTGGTTTATTTCTGTGTCTTCTATTCGGTTCCATTGATTCAACATTTTGCTTCTATGCCACTACCATGAGGTTTTTGTTACTGTTGCTCTATAAGACAGCTTGAGATAAGGGATGGAGATACCTCCAGAAAATCTTTTACTCTGGATGATTGTTTTTGCAATTCTGGCTTTCTTGTTTTTTCCATGTGAAGTTGAGAATTTTTCTTTCAGTAGGTGTGTGAAGAATTGTGTTTGTGAATTCATGGGAATTGCATTGAATCTGTTGATTGCTTTTGGTAAGATGGCCATTTTTACAATGTTAAGCCTGTCAAGCCATGAGCATGGAAGATCTTTCTATCTTCTGATATCTTCTTGTAATTCTTTCTTCAGAGACTTGAAATCATTTTCATACAAGTCTTTGACTTGCTTGGTTAATGTCACACCAAAGTAACTTTATGTCTTTGACTGTATAAAGAATGCATAAAACATATACTCCATTATGACCAAGTAGGCTTCATCCCAGGTATTCAGGGGTGGTTCAATATACTGAAAAAAGCCAATGTGATCCATAATATTAAAAACTGAAAGAAAAAAAAACATGCTAATCTCCTTAGATGCTGAAAAATCATTTGACAAAATCCAATATCATTCACGTTTAAAGTATTGGAGAGATCAGCCATACAAACACATATCTAAATATAGTAAAGGCAATATACAGCAAGCCTGTAGCCAACATCAAAATAAAAATGGAGTGAGACTTAAAGAAATCCCACTGAAATCAGAGAAAAGGCCAGCTGCCCACACTCTCCATATCTCTTCATTGTAGTTTTGAAATTCCTTGCAAGAACAACAAGACAATTGAAGGAGATCAACAGGATACAATTCAGAAAGAAAGAATTCAAAGTGTCATTATTTGCAGATTTTATGATAGTATATTTGAGCCCAAAAATTCTACCAGGAAAATCTGATAAACACCTTATGCAAAGTTGTTTGATATACAATTAACTCAAAAAATCAGTAGCCCTCCTATATACAAAAGATAAAAGGGCTAAGAAAGAAATTGGGGATATAAAAGAAATTATATCTTCTAACAGGGCCATACTTCCTAACCCTTCCCAGATGTTTCCTCTGTGGGAAATCCACATTTATATAGATGAGCTTCAAGGGGAGATTGCAATTCAAATCACCAGGAAGAGGAAGAACATGGAGGGACTTCTAGGTTAAAAGAACATAGTTATCCTGATGGTTTGACATTCAATACAATGGTTGTTAAAGATCCAGAAACTTCAAAGGACTAAATAACAAGACTGACAATCTCATTTGGGGAAATTATGGAATATTTCCATAAAGGAGTATTATTCTGCTAAGAAAATGACATCAAGATATTTCAGGCAAATTGATGGAACCAGGAAAAATCATCCTGAGTGAAGTATCTAAAATGAATACAGACAAATATGGTATGTATTTACTTATTAGGAGGTTTCCTAACAAGTGGGGGGTAAAGTTCCAATAGGCCATGCATTGTGACCAAACTGGTCTTACAGTAGGGAGATCTGGTTGCAGTTAATTGAGTTGTTTGGCAAGGTAATCCTATGGAAACTTTCAAGGAACCCATGCTTCTGTTATTAAAATATGTTGCTCTCTGCTTTCAACTGACAGATCAGTGCCAAGTTTTTGCATCTACAGAATAGCTTCCTTATCCATCAAATGGGATATCACACAGAGACCCACAGTCCAATATTGTATATAGAGAATGGTATTTCCCTATGAAGTTCTTCCTCCTGTCAGAGCTCTGGTAAGCCATCAGGAAAGAAGGCATGGAGAGTGTCATAACTAGATGGAATTGAGGAAACAAGAAGGACAATGCACTGAGAATTAGGCCACTGAGTAAGATGATGCAGCCAGCCTTGGTGAGACCTGCTAAACTAGGGTCAGATAGAAGGAGATGGAGGACCTTCACTATCAAGGAAGTAGAGAAAGGGCATAGGGTAGAAGAAGGAGCCTGGATGGGACTGGAAGGAGAAGAGGGAGGGGGCAGCAGGGGAATAAAAGGGAACAACTCATAATAAATAAATACAAAAGCAGAACTTTGATCAAGTTGATGAAGTGTACCACTCTTAAGGACTGATGGCTTTTTCTTGGGTGTGGTGCCAGGATGCAGCAAGGATGAGCTCAGTTTTCTTTAAAGGACTGGGCAGTGAGATTGATCATGTTTCAATGAGTATATGCACAAAACATACTTCAACTGATATATTTTAAAGAAAAAAAATTCTTGTGGCACATGGGTAGGAATTTGAACGTGGGAGCATTGGAAAAGGAGTGTAATGTGTATTATATGAAACTCCCACATAATCAATAAAAATGATATGTTGACAACTTATACAATGACTTTTGACATGTAGAAAAGATTCTGCTAAAGGAGAACAGCTTGACTTTTTAAGACATGCTTTCCAGAAACTCATTATGTAGCAGAGAATCCTAGCCATGAACTAGTGATTACCCAGCTACCATAGATGCCAAGACCTCAAGTAGTGCCTCTGAACAAGCAGTCCTCAAACTAACACTAAATTCAGACAGTTTGACTGGAGGACCATAGAAGGAAACACAGCTGCTTCTGTCTCCTAGAAATTTAACACAGAAACATTTCTCTGTCCTGAAGGCCCAGTTTTAACTCTAAACTCCAGGACCAGGAGCGTTCTTCACTGACCACAGAGTAGGACACAGCTGCCAGTTTAGCCAGGTCAGCCAAAGCAATCCTGCTCATAAAGGGTTGGCAACACTATTGTGGAACAGTATCAGCTGTCAAATATTTTATTGCGCCTCAGTTCTCCTTATACATACACACATCTTTCTCTGTTTCAGCCAAACCAGTCTCAGGAACTGTCTGCTTTTCTTCTCTTTTTCTCTGCTCTTAAAGACTCAATAACCCAGGGAACCCTAGGCCCTGCCACTGTATGATATCAATAAGAATGTGAAGGTACTGATAGTGAGTACATGAGTAACTGTTCTGTTCAAGGTCACAACATAGCAAATTTCAGATCCAAGACCACAGTAGGAGATCACATTGTTATTTGGTACATTCCACTTAATCCCACATCACTTTAAAACATCCCTACATAGGAAGATGTCCAAATAAATAAACTTTAAAGTTTCATTTCCTACCTGACATTGTCACAGAGGTAAATAGGAATAAAGGTTTAGGGTCTGGATAAAGGGATTAGTTAAAGGCGTGTTGGCTTTCACAAAATAAAGTCTCATATGCACAGTATCAGAGATACTGGACACTGAGAAAAATTTGTTTACTCATCTCCATGGAACACTCAGGTATCTCTCAGGTGTTGATTGCCTGAGAGTGAGAATGATGTTATGAAACTGGTGAAAGCCAATAAGAGTTTCAGGAGCCAGTTATTAAAAGGGCCAAGGGGACAGCATGCTTGAGAGAAAGGCTGCACAGCTCTACATGCCTCAATCTGGGAACCTGAAAGCACACAACCCAGAGATGATAGTTTCTGTGTCCATGACTCTTAGTTCAGGAAAAGGGTCTAATATTTCTTTTAAGTGTTCATTAATAAAGTCACGAATCCTTGACATGTGACTTTCAAGTCATCATAGATTCCATTATTTTTAGTTAAAAGCACAGATATGTCCTCACTCAGTGAATTACTTTCTGTGAAAATGCTCCCTGACAAAGCCAACACTTTGAAAAAAAAAAAAAAAAAAGCATTTAATGGGCAGTTTGCTTTTATTCTTACAGAGACAATCCAGGATGTCATGTCAGCAAGCAGTGATCTTCTTGAGTCTTTCAGCAGAACTGAAAGTGTTTCACAAGCCACAGTCAGAGAAATGGAGACAGAGAGACAGAGAGAGACAGAGAGAAAGAGCTAGAAAGACAGATTCTTATGGATAGATAGAGAACGTCCAAATTAAAGATTTGAAGTGCAAAGACCAAGAGACAGAGACTCCACTTACTGGTCACTTTTGTTGACATATCAAGCTCAAAGCTAATGTCAATCTCAAAGCTAAAGTTACAATACAGCTCCAGTAGGAATATTATTATCTAACAAGGCCATTAATCCTAAACCTTCCCAGACATTTCCTTTCTGGGACTCAACATGTAAATAGATGAGCTTCAAGTGAACATTACAATTCAAATCACCAGATTGATTTCCAGAGAGGTTTGTACATGTTTACTTTCCCATCAGCAGTGAACCTCTCTGGCATGTGTTGTGACTTGAGTTTTGATCTTGGTCATTCTGATGGGTGTAAGGTGAAATCTCAGAGTTTGATTTGCATTTCCCTAATGGCTAAAGAGGTTGAACATTTCTTTAAGTTTGTTGTTGCAGTTTGATATTCCTCTATCAAGAATTCTCTGTTTAACTCTGTTCCTCATTTTTTAATTGGATCACTTGGATTGTTGCTTTTCAGCTTCTTTAGTTATTTATATATACTGGATAACCCTCTGTCAGATAAAGAGCTAGTGAAGATTCTTTCCCAATCTTTCATTTTGTTTTGATGATGGTGGATAACCCTCTGTCAGATAAAGAGCTAGTGAAGATTCTTTCCCAAATCTTTCGTTTTGTTTTGATGATGGTGTCGTTTGCTTAACAGAAGTGTTTTAGTTTCATGAGGTCCCATTTATCTATTGTTGATCTTAGAGCCTGTGCTGTTGGTAATTGTCTCCTGTGACAATGAGTTCTAGTGTCTTTCCTAATAGTTGGGGATAAAGTTCCAATAGGCCATGAATTTTGAGTAATCCAATCTTCCACTAGGGGAATAGGGTGGCAGTTTGTTGGGCCAGATAATCCTATAGAAATTTTCAAGCAACCCAGGCTGTTGTTATTAAAATATGTTGTTCCAGGCCCTCAACTGATAGATGAGTACAATGTCCTTGTACTAACAGAGATACTTCCTTCTTTATCAAATGGGATGACATGCAGAGAACCACAGTCTGATATTATGCACAGAGAGACCTTAAAATACATAGCTCTAAAAGTGATTTCCCTATAAAAATTCCCTCCCCTCAGAGCTCTGAAAGCCTTCAGGAGAAGAGGCAGGACAAGTGTCATAAGTAGAGGGAACTGAGGATACAAGGACAACAATGCCCTGAGAATCAGGCTATAAAAAAAGATGCAGCCAGCTTTGATGAGACCTGATAAGCTGTGGGTCAGATAGAACCTGGAGAAGACCTCCCCTATCAGGGAACCGGAAAAGGGGAATAGGGTTAGAAGAAAGAGGCTGGGTGGGAGTGGAAGGAGAAGAGGGAGTAGGCAGAATATGGCTTTCAAAATACACAAGTCTTAATAAATAAATACATAAGAAAAACTGTGATCAAGGTGAATAAGTATAGAGCTCTTCAGGACTAATGGTCTTCTTGCAGGTGGTGCCAGTGTATGGCAAGGATAAACAAAGTTTTCTTTAAGTTACTTGGCAGTGAGACTCTGATCATATTTTAATGGAGTATATGAACAACACATACTTCAAATGATGTATTTTAAAGAAAAAAAATCATGTGACACATGGGTAGGAATTTGAACCTGGAGCAATGGAAAAGTAGTGTGATGTATATTATATAAAATATCCAAATAAGAAAAATAATATGTTGACAACTTTTACAATGACTTTTAACATGGAGAAAATATTCTGCTAAAGGAGTGCAGAGTTTGACATTGTAAAGCATACTTTCCAGTAACTCATTATGTAGCAGGGAATCTTAGCCACAAACTAGTGGTTACTCAGTTACTTCAGACCACATGAGCTCAGGTGGCACCTCTGAACAAGCAATCCTGCCAGTAACACTAGGTTTAGAGGGTTTGTCTGGAGGACCGCAGCACTTAACACAGCTGCTGTAGTTTCCTAGGCATATAACACAGACCCATTTCACTGTCCTGAAGGCCCAATTTTAAATGTAAATAGCAGGATAAGGAGAGTTCCACACTGACCACTGAGTAGGACATAGCTGCTTATCAGCCAGGTCAGCCATGGCAACCCTGCTCATAGAAGTTTGGCAATAGTAGTACACCATCTGTCAAATATTTTATTTCCCTTTATTTCTCCTTTTACACTCACAGATTTCTCTTTTTCAGCCAGACAAGTCCCAGGAATTGTCTGGTTTCTGAAGGAGTCTGTTATTTGGAATTCTGCCTCATGGCCATGGCAGATGTGGCTCTTATCTAAGTTCTATATCTCAGAAACTTTCATTGGTGATATCTGCAAGTGGGGTACTCTGAGTCTGAGAAGTAAATAGCAAGCTCCCTGGAACCTTGGCAAACTGACAGCAAACTTTGTGTAACCTTGAGTGAATTCCTGGATGCCTTTCCATGTTGCACAGAAGTATTGCTATTGTGAAAAAAAAATTTGCTTGTGACCTTTGCCTTATAAGTGTTGTTTGCATGTTCTCAATCAGGAATCTGATTGTTTGCATGACTTAATCAGGAATCTGTCTTGTCTCCATTCTTCTTTTCTCTTTCCCCCCATTTCCACTCCCTTATTCAGGTGGACTCTTTTCTCTTGGTATAATGTTCTTTTGAAATGTACACACCTTACCTTTATTGATTCAAATGCTGATTCTCCACCCCCCCCCCAAAGTCTCTGGAAAAGCTGCAAAGAATGTTATTGTTCCTTGTCTACAGGCTTTTAATGTTCTAGGAGTTCCTAAGCAAGTTAAAACTGACAATGGAACAGGATATACTAGCAAATCTTTTAAAAGATTTTGTCAACAGATTCAAGTTACTCATATAACTAAAATACCTTAAGGACAAGACATGGTAGAGCATGCTCACTAAACAATTAAGAATTATTTGAAAAAAAAAAAACAAAAAAAGGGGCAGATACTCTCCTGGATACCTATGAATGATCTTAATCATGTTCTTTTCATTCTGAATTTTTAATTTGGATATGCATGGTAAATTTGCAGCAGATATATTTTGGCATACAGAAACTAAGAAAACACTTGCTAAATAAAATGGAGGGATCCTTTAACAAATCAATTGCATGGACCCAACCCTGTATGCATATGGTAATGAGGATCTGTCTGTGTTTATTCGCAGGAAAATGATGCAGTTTGATGGCTAATGGAATATCTGGTGCAACAAGTGGATGAGGAGTTTTCTCCTGACAATGGTAATGATTTCTATGAAGATCCCTCCAGTCAAGATGACTGTTTATTGGGCATTTGTTCCTAATGCATTTCTACTACAACCAGTTTCCTGGGATGATCCAGAAGTCCTTGTTTATGTCAACAACACTTGGTTGCTGTGTTTTCCTGCTTTTGAAGGAACACAAGTAAAACAGACTCTTAACTTTTCAGGAATAGGAACAGGTCACCTTCTTTCTTTACCAGAGAGAGTATTCATTAGAACAGCTTACAAGTCTCCCCTATCCAGGTGATAGGTCAGAATGCCTACTACTCTGAAGTTGGGGTGGCAGCTCAAGCCTCCCTTTGCAAGCAGGCAAAGTGGAATATTATTGTCCCTTCTTAAGGGAGTTAGGAATGACAGTCTCACATCTCCAATGAGATACCCACCCTGTGAGAAAGAGGATCAAGACAATTGTCCTCAACTGATGGTTCCTTGGACAAGATGCATAGGAGAAATGTCCACCACCTACTCCTGGGACAATGACCCTGCAATTACAGTCATGGACTGGACTGGTCTATTGTTAAGGGTATTAAGAACTTGGCTTGTGGTAAAAGCAGTCAAAATTCCTTTGTTTTAGAAAAAGCTGTTACTGCAAGACTTTGGAGGACTTCAAATAAAAATTGGCAAACCTATGTATGGAAATTGGGGGCTGCATCATTTTTGATGACCGTTTCTATTTCCTTGGGAGACATAGGACTATTTAATTGGTTTATCTGGTCTTGATTCAGCTTTGGCATGTAGAATCAGTCAAGAAAATTGTCCATTTCATTTAGATTTTCAAATTTTGTGGCATATAGACTCTGGGAGTAAGACCTAATTATTGTTTGGATTTTTTCAGTGTCTTTGGTTATGTCCCCATTTTTGTTTCTGATATTGTTGATTTGGATAGTTTCTTGTGCCTCCTTTTAGTTAGATTGGCTAAGGGTTTGTCTATCTTGTTGATTTTCTCAAAGAACCAGCTCTTGGTTTTATTGATTCTTTGAATTGTTAAATTTGTTTCTAATTCATTAATTTCTGCCCTGAGTTTGATTATTTCTAGCCGTCTACTCCTCTTTGGTGTGTCTGCTTCTTTTTTTTTTTTTTATTCTAGGGCATTTAAGTGAGCCATTAAGTTGCTTGCATGAGATGTTTTGAATTTCTTCGTGAAGGCACTTAGTACTGTTTTTAGTTGTGTCCCATAAGTTTGGGTATGATGTGCCTTCATTTCCCTTGAATTCTAGGAAGTCTTTAATTTCTTTCTTTATTTCTTCTCTGACCCAGTTGTCATTTAGTAGCAAGTTGTTCAGTTTCCATGTGTGTGTAGGCCTTTTGCTACTTTTGTCATTGAGGTCGACCTTTAGTCCATGGATGTCAGATAGGATACAAGGGATAATTTCAATCTTCTTGTATCTGTGGAGGCTCGCTTTGAGACCAACTATATGGTCAATTTTGAAGAAGCTTCCATGAGGTACTGAGAAGAAGGTAAATTCTTTTGAATTTGGGTGAAAGGTACTGTAGATGTCTGCGAGGTCCATTTGATTAATGACCTCTGTCAGAGTTATTGTTTCTTTATTTAATTTGTTTTGTTGATCGGTCCTTTGTTGAGAGTGGGGTGTTGAAGCATCCCACTATTAATGTGTGGGAGTCTATGTGTGGTTTAAGTTTTATTTAACTTTCTTATACAAATGTGGGTGCCCTTGCATTTGGGACATAGATGTTCAGGATTGTGATTTCTTCCTGGTGGATTTTTCCCTTGATGAATATGAAGTGTCCTTCTCTCTTTTGATTAATTTTGGTTGAAAATCTATTTTATTAGATATTAGGATGGCTACTTCTGCTTGCTTCTTGGGTCCATTTGCTTGGAAAACTGTCTTCCAGCTCTTTACTATAAGGTAATGTCTATCTTTGTGATTTAACAAAGTTTTCTTGGGTTGTATTTTTACTCCTAGTATCTTCTATAATGCTGGATTTGTGTGTATGTAATGTTGAAATTTGTTTTTGTCATTGAATATCTTGTTTTCTCTATCTCTGAGACTGAGAATTTTACTGGGTACAGTACCCTAGGCTGACATCTGTGTTCTCTTAGGGTCTGTAAGATATTTGTCCAGGCCCTTCTGGCTTTCATAGTCTCTGTTGAAAAGTCTTGTGTGATTCTAATGGGCTTGCCATTACATGTTAGTTGGCCTTTTCCCCTTGCAGCTTTTAGTATTTTTTCTTTGTTCTGTATACTTACTGTTTTGATTATTATGTGATGGGAGGATTTCTTTTCTGGTCTAGTTTATTACGTGTTCTGTAGGCCTCTTATATTCGTATAGGCCTCACCTTTAAGTTGGGGAAATTTTCTTCTTTTTATGTTGTGTTGGATTTATTGGATGATTTGTGTCAGGAATTTTTTAGATTCATTATTTACTCTGATGGATACATCGATTTCTTCCATTGTATCTTCCACATCTGAGATTCTTTCTTCCATCTCTTGTATCCTGTGGTTATGCTTACCTTTGTAGTTCCTGTTTTTTATTCCCTAGGTTCTCCCTCTCCACGTTGCCTCCATTTTTTTTCTTTAATTCTTCCATTTCTCTCCTTAGATCTTGAACTGTTTTGTGAATTTCCTTCACCTGTCTCAGTATATTTTCCTGTTTTTCCTTCAATTCCTTCATTCCTCTGTTTCTTTAATTGTTCTATTTTTTTATGCCTTGGATATAAGAGCAGCTGTGTTTCCTTCAGTGGTCCTCCAGACAAACCATCTAAATCTAGTGTTAGAGCCAGGACTGCTCATTCAAAAGTGCCATTTGAGCTATTTGGGTCTGAGGTAGTTGGGTAACCACTAGTTCAAGGCTAGCATTCTCTGCTACATAATAATTTCCTAGAAAGCATGCTTTACAAAATCAAACTGTCCTCCTTTAGCAGAATCTGTTCCCCAGGTGAAAATTCATTGTAAATGTTGTGAACATATCATTTTTATTGATTATGTAGGAAAGTCCTATACTATACATTACATTCCTGTTCCATTGCTCTCAGGTTCAAATTCCTACCCATGTGTCAAGATAAAAATTATTTAATTTAAAACACATCAATTAAAGAATGTGTCATTCATATACTCATTGGAACATGATCAGAATCTCAGTGACAGATGTAACCCATGGCAGTTTAGTGTCCAAGTGGGTTACATAGTAATGGGAAGAGGGACTGACTCTGACATAATCTGATTGGCCTGCTCTTTGCTCACCTCCCCATGAGAGGGGAGCAGCCTTTCTAGGCCACAGAAAATGACAATTAGCCACTCTTGATGAGATATGTTAGACTAAAATCAGAAGGAGAGGAGGAACTTTCCTTTCAGTGAACTTGGGGAGCAGAATGCAAGAAGAAGGGGAAGGGAGGGTAGGATTAGGAGGGGTGGAGGAAAGGGCTTATTATGGGGATACAAAGTGAATAAAGTGTAATTAAAAAAATAACAAACAAAAAAAGAAAACTGAGTTCATTCTTACCTTTCTCTGGAATCACCCTTAAGAAGAAGCCATCAGTCCTGAAGAACTTTATATTTCATCAAATTGATCACAGTTTTTCTTAAGTATTTATTACAATTTGTTTACTTTTAATCACCTCTGCTTCAATCACCCTCTTCTTGTTCCTGTCCTACCCACCCTCCTTCTTACCCCTATGTCTTTTATCCAGTTCCCTGATAGGGGAGGTCCTCCTAGCCCTTTTATCTGACCCTAGCTTATCAGGTGTCAACGAGGCTGGGCTTCATCTTCTTCCTCTGTGGCCTGATTTTCAGGGTATTGTTCTCCTGTGTCCTAAATTCCCTCTATGACACTCTTCTTGCCTACTCTCCTGCAGGTTTCCCAGAGCTCTGAGGAGAAGGAGAATTTCATATGGAAATCCCACTTCAAACTGGCTGTTTTAAGATGGTCTCTTTGTGCATAATATAGGACTGTGGGTCTCTTTATGCAATTCCATTCGATGCAAACAGACGCATCTCTGTGGATCCATGAACATGGCACTTAGCTATCAGTTGAGGGCACAGAACAACATATAACAACATCCTGGGTTGCTTGAAAATTTCCATAGGATAACTTGGCCAAAAAAGTCAATTCACTGCCAACCAGTTGCCCTAGTGGAAGACTGGTTTGTTCATAATAGATGGAATATTGGAACTTAATCCCCCAGTATTAGGAGACCTTGTAATAAATCAATACACACTATATTTATCTTTCTACATCATAGTTACTTCAGCAAGGGTGATTTTTTTTTTCTGGTTCCATCCATTTGCCTGGAAATATGATGATATCATTTTATTAGTTAAGTAATACTTCTTTATGAGAAATTCTACATTTTCTCTGAAGGAGGTTGTCAAACCTGTTCTTTAAACCTTGGAATTTACTGGAACTTTAATAATTGTACTGAAATACAAACCATCAGGGTAACTAAGTTCTTTTAGCATATAAACCCCTCCATCTTCTTCTGCTTCCTTGTGATTTGAATTGTAATGTCCCCTTGAAGCTCATATATTTATATGTAGAGTCCCCATTGAGGAAATGTCTAGGAAGGGTTAGGATATATAGACTTGTGAGATAATCTAATTTCTATTGTAGTTATTTTATAGAAGGATATGCTTTGAGGATGATATGCCAATGAAAGTGACCAGATAGAAGAGAGTCTCTGTCTCTCAGTCTTAGTCAATTTCTATCTTTGTTTCTGTTGGTCTTTGTCTCTCTATTTATAAATCAGTTTCTCTAGCCTCTTTCTCTCTCTGTCACTCCTCTCTGCCTGCGCATTGTGGTTAAGTATGAAAAGCTCTCAGTTCTACTGAAGGATGAGAACAAGATGACTCTGCTGATGTGACATCATAAATAGTCTCCATAAAAACATAAGCAAGGTACGAATTAAATGTGTTTTGTTCAGATTTGCCTTGGTCAGCGAGCATTTTCCCAGTAAGTAATTCACTGACTGAAGACACATCTGTGTATTTAACAAATAATAATGGAAACTGTGATTATGTGAAACTCACATGTCAAGGACATGTGACTTTATTAATGTCCACTTTAAATATGTGACAATTTTCCTGAACTAAAAGTGTTGAACACATGAACTGTCATCTCTGGATTGTGTACTTTCAGCTGCCCAGACTGAGGCATGTAGGGCTGTCTCTCAAGCAGGCAGTCCACAAGGCCTTTTTTTATGACTGGCTCCCAAAACTCTTCCTGGCTTTCACCTGTTTCATGACATCATTCTCCCTCTCAAACAATCAGCACCTGAGAGAATCTTGAGGTTTCTATGGAGATGAGTAAACAAACATTCCTCAGTGTCCAGTATCTCTGATACTGTGCACAAGTGAAGTTTTTCTTGTGAGAACCAACAAAACTTTATTGGTTTATACAGATCCCACACTATTGCTCCTATTTTCCTTTATGACAATGTCAGGTAGGATATGAAACTTTAATATGTATTTAATTGGACAGCTTCCTAAGTAGGGAAGTGTCAACGTGATGTGGGGTTATGGGGAATCTACCAAAAGACAAGATGGTCTCCTCGTAGTGTGGTCTTGGATCTGAAATTTCCTAGGTTGTGACTTTAAACTGAGTGGTTACTTGAATACTCAATAAATGTACCTTCTCATTCTTATTGATATAATAGACTTGCAGGGTCTACAGTTCTCTGGGGTATTGAGTCTTTAAGAGCAGGGAAAAGAGAAGAAAAGCAAAAAGTTCCTGGGACTGGTTTGGCGGAAACAGGGAAAAATCTCTGTAAGTAAACGGAGTGGCAATAAACTCTTTGACAGCTGGTGCTATTCCACACTAGTGTTGCAAACACTCTATGAGCAGGGTATCCTTGCTTGCTCTGTTTGGATTGGCAGCTCTGTCCCAAACAGTGGTGAGATAAAAATCCTACTGGTCCTGGGGTTTACAGTTTAAACTCAGCCTTACGGACAGAGAAATTAGTCTGTGTTATGTGTGTAGGTTCCAAAAGCAGAAGTGTTTTCTGCTGTGGCCCTCCAGACAAAGCCTATAAATGTAGTGTTAGTACCAGGACTGCTTGTTCAGAGGTGCCACCTGAGCTCATTGGGTCTGAAATTGCTGGGTAACCACTAGTTCATAACTAGGATTCTATACTGCATAATGAGTTCCTAGAAAGCATAATTTACAAAGTCAAACTCTGTCCTCCTTTAGCTGACTCTTTTCTCCATATTAAAAGTCATTGTAACATTTGACAACATATTATTGTTCTTATTTGGATATTTCATATAATACATTATACTACATTTCCATTGTTCCAGGTTCAAATACCTACCCATGTGTCACACATATATTTTTTCTTTAAAATACATCAGTTGAAGTATTTGTTGTTCACATACTCATTAAAACATGATCAAAATCTAAATGCCAAATCTCTTAAAGAAAATTGAGTTCATCTATGCCACACCCTGGCACCACCTGTAAAAAAACCATCAGTCATGAAGAATTCTATACTTTACAACCTTGATCCCAGTTTTTCTATGTACACATTTATTAAAATTTGTTTACTCTCTATCCCCATTCTGCCCCCTCCCTCATCTCCTTCCAAACCCACCAAGATGCCTACTTATACCCCTATACCTTTTTCTAGTTCCTAGATAGGTTTTGGTCCTCCTCTCCCATCTATCTGACCCTAGCTTATTATGTCTCATCAAGGCTGGTTGCATCATCTTCCTTGGGGGCCTGGTTCTCAGGGCATTTTTCTCCTTGTTTCCTCAGTTTTCTTTAATTATGACACTCTTCCTGCCTCTTCTCCTGCAGGCTGCCCAGAGCTCTGAGGTGAGGGAGAATTTCATAGTGAAATCAGATTTAGAGCTGTAAGTTTTAAGTTCTATCAGTGTATAATATCAGACTGTGGACTTTGTATGCAATCCCACTGATGAGGAAGGAAGCATCCCTGTGGATACAAGAACATGGCACTGATCTATCCATTGTTGGCAGGGAGCAACATATTTAATTGACAATAGCCTGGGTTACTTGAAAATCTCCATAGGATGACCTGGCAAAAAAACTCAATTCATGGCCGGTGCTTCATGGTGACAGCAGAAGCAGAGAGCAAAGGCGTCCGTTTTGCCCAGTAAAGATGTGTTTATGGGGGGGAGGGGCGCAAGATGGCAGCACCAGGAGAACACTGTGTCTGAGGAACAGGACAACACTCTCCATAGAGCCACCTAGAGACTGAATTATGGGCCCTAAAACAACAGTGATTGTGTTTCCCAGGTGAGAGGAAACAAACACCCATGGTGTGGGAATCAGTCGGGTCCACTCTCAGGTCACCCAGGCAGAACCTGGAAGAGATCCTGGGTCATGCAGGCACTATGTCGCAGGAGCAGAGCCACAAGCCTGCATGTCCATATCACTTTCCCAGGATGATTGGTGGGCACAAAAACACCAGAGACTGGGAGTACCAGTCACAAGAAAACACACAAAGAAGGGCCTACAAAAGACCAGGAACCCTGAGATCAACCTCCAGATACTTCTCCAAGGGGCAACCAGTTATTCCTAACAAAACAGAACAAACTATGGGACACATAGGTTACAGCAGCTGATCACTAAATTTATAGCAAGAAAGCCAGAAGGGCAGCTGGCTCCAGGACTTCTCCCAGTGAGAGGAGAGCCCTCTCAACTAATAAGGACTACAGTTACCACCCAGGTCTCTATGCCTGAGGTAAGCTGTAGCAACTCCTGAAAAGCACCAGCCATCCAGTGACTATACCCAAAAAGCTGAGAAGGCTTTCTTCGGGAAAAAACATCTTCCTGTCAAAGGGATTTTCTCCACCAAAGGATTCCAGTAACTAACAGAAACTAACTTCAAACACCTAAAATAGCCCAATGGGTAGAGGACAGTGTAAAAGTTCAACTAACAAAAGCCAGAGCAATATGGCATCTCCAGAACCCAGGTATCCAGGGGCAAGTAGCCCTAGACAACCCAGCATAACTGAAATTAAAGAAGATGACCTAACATCTATGCACATGAAGAAGATAACAAAGGAAACAAATAAAATATGTAAAGAAATAGAGGAAGCTGCAGCCAGTTTGTGGCCTTTAGAGAGGAAATGCTTAATTCACTGAATGAAATAAAAGAAACAGAGGATTGTTCAAAGAAATAGGTGAAGGAATTGATGGAAAAACAAGAAAATACAGCAAGATAGATGAAGGAAATCAACAAAACGACACAAGATCTGAAGATAGAATTGGAAAAATTTTAAAAAATGGAAGAAATTGTGGAAAGAAAGAACTTACGGAAGAAAGCAGGAACTACAGAGGTTAGCATAACCAGTAGGCTACAAGAAATGGAAGAAAGAATCTCAGGTGTGGAAGATACAATGGAAGAAATAGATGTATATGTCAAAAAAATGCTAAATCTAAAAAATTCCTGACAAAAAACATCCAAAGAATCCAAGACAACATAAAAAGACAAAATCTAAGGATAATAGGAATAGAGGAAAAAGAAGATTCCTAAACCAAGGTCCAGAGAATATTTTCAACAAAATCATTGAAAAAAAAAAATCCAGACTTAAAGGAGAAGCCAATAAGAATACAAGAGGCCTACAGAACATCCAATAATTTAGACCAAAAAAGAAAATCCTCCTGCCACATAAAAATCAAAACCATAAGTATACAGAACAAAGAAAAAATACTAAAAGCTACAAGGGAAAAAAGGCCAAGTAACATATAATAGCAAATCCATTAAAATCACACCTGACTTTTCAACAGAGACTGAAAGGCAGAAGGTCCTGGACAGATATAATGCAGACCCTAAGAGAAAACAGATGTCAGCTCAGGCTATTATACCCAGCAAAACTCTCAGTATTCATAGATGGAGAAAACAAGATATTCAATGACAAAAACAAATTTCAACAATATTTACACACAAATACAGTGTTACAGGAGACACTAGAAGGGAAAATACAACACAATTAAACCAGCTACTTTCAAGAAAACACAGGAAATAACTAACCTCATTACAGTAAGACAAAAAGCAAGCAAACACATAACCTTATGACCACAGTTAATCAAATTCAATGGCTCTAACAGCCACTAGTCATTAATCTCTCTCAACCTCAATGGACTCAATTCTCTAATAAGAAAACACAGACTAACAGAATGGATGTGTAAACAAAACCCAGCAATCTGTTGCATACAAGAAGTACACCTAAGTCACACAGATAGACATTACCTGAGGGTAAAGGGTTGGAAGACAGCTTTCCAAGCAGATGGACCCAAGAAGCAAGCAGCAGTAGCTACTCTAATATCTGATAAAATAGACTTTGAACCAAAACTAATAAAAAGAGATGGGGAAGAACACTTCATACTCATCAAAGGAAAATTCCACCAAGAAGAGATCACAATCCTGAACATCTATGCCCTAAATACAAGGGCACACACACTTGTGAAAGAAACATTGATAAAACTTAAACCAGACATAGATCCCCACACATTAATAGTGGGAGACTTCAACACTCCACTGTCAACAAAGTACTGGTCAACAAAACAGAAATTAAACAAAGAAACAATGTCTCTAAGAGAGGTCATGAATTAAATGGACTTAACAAACATTTACAGAACCCTACACCCAAACACAAAAGAATTTACTATCTTCTCAGCACCTCATGGAACATTCTCCAAAATAAACCATATAGCTGGACACAAAAACTTAATGCAATACAACTGATGTTAGAGACAAGATAAGGCTGCCCACTCACTCCATATTTTTTCAACATAGTTGAAAGTCCTTGCTAGAGCAATAAGACAGTTGAAGGAGATCAAGGGGATACAAATTAGAAAGAAAGAAGTCAAAGTATCACTATTTGCAGTTGATATGATAGTATACGTGAGTGACCCCAAAAAATCTACCATTGCACTCCTACAGTTAATAAACACCTTCAGCAAAGTGGCCAGATACAAAGTTAATTCAAAAAATTCGATAGTCCTCTTGTATGCATAAAAAAAAGGGCTGAGGAAGAAATTAGGAAACATCACCTTTCAGAATAGCCACAAATGACATAAGGTACCTCGGAGTACCCCTAACCAAGCAAGTAAAAGATTGTATGAAAAAAAATTTAAGCCACTGAAGAAAGAATTAGAAGAAGATATCAGAAGATGGAAAGATCTCCCATGCTCATGGCTTGGCAGGATTAACATAATAAAAATGGCCATCTTACCAAAAGCAATCTGCAAATTCAATGCAATTCCCATCAAATTACCAACACAATTCTTTACAGACCTGGAAAGAAAAATTCTCAACTTCATATGGAATAACAAGAAACCCAGAATTGCTAAAACAATCCTCTACAATAAAATATCTTCTGGCAGTATCTACATCTGTGATCTTAAGTTGTACTATAGAGCAACAGTTTTAAAAACTGCATGGTACTGGAAGAGAAACAGAATGGTGGATCACTGGAACTGAACAGAGGACCCAGAAATAAACCCACACACTTATGGACACCTGATCTTTGACAAAGATGCCAAAAACCATACAATGGAAAAAAGATAGAATCTTCAAGAAATGGTGCTGGTCCAACTGGATGTGTATATGCAGAAAAATGAAAATAGATCCATACTTAACACCCTGTACAAAACTTAAGTCCAAGTGGATCAAAGACCTCAACATAGAATCAGACACATTAATAGTCTAGAAAAATATTTGGGGAATACCCTAAAACTCATTGGTATAGGAGAAAACTCCTTGAACAGAACACCAACAACACTGGTTCTAAGAGCAACAATCAATAAATGGGACATCATGAAACTGAAAAGCTTCTGTGAAGCAAAGGACACCATCATCAAAACAAAGTGACTGCCTACAGATTGAGAAAGAATCTTCACCAACCCTTTATCTGACAGAGGACTAATATACAGTATATATAAAGAACTTAAGAGGCTGAAAAGCAGCAAACCAGGTAATCCACTTAAAAAATGGGGAACAGAGCTAAACAGAGAACTCTCTGCAGTGGAATATCGAATGGCAGAGAAACACTTAAAGAAATGCTCAACTTGATTAGTCATCAGGGAAATGCAAATCAAAACAACCCTGAGATTTCACCTCACACCCATGAGAATGGCCAAGATGAAAAACTCAAGTGACAACACATGCTGGAGAGGTTGTGGAGAAAGGGGAACCCTCTTCCACTGCTTGTGGGAATGCAAACTTGTAAAACCACTCTTGAAATCAATCTGGAGCTTTCATAGACAACTAGGAAGAGCGCTTCCTCAAGATCCAACCATACCACCTCCTAGGCATATATCCCAAAGAGGCTCAAGAATACAATAAGAACATTTGTTCATCCATGTTTGCAGCACCTTTATTTGTAATAGCCAGAAGCTGGAAGCAGCCCAGATGCCCTTCAACTGAAGAATGGATACACAAATTGTGGTACATCTATACAATGGAGTATTGCTCAGGAATGAAAAATGAGGAAATGATGAAATTTTCAGGTAAATGGTGGGACCTGGAAAGGATCATCCTGAGTGAGTTTTCCCAGAAGCAAAAAGACATACAGGGTATATACTCACTCACATATACATACAATATAGGAAAAATCCACTAAAATCTGTACATCTAAAGAAACTAAGCAAAAGAAAGGAACCTGACTAAAATGCTCAATCCCCATCCCAAAAGGCAAAGAGGATATCATCAGAAGAAGAAGACAAGAAACAACCTAGGAACCTGCTACAGAGGGACACTGAAAGCCAGAAGAAGAAAACAGGAAACAACCTAGGAACGCTGCCACAGAAGGCCTCTGAAAGCCTGTGCCCTACAAACTATCAAAGCAGATGATGAGCCTGATGGCCAACTGTTGGGCAGAGTGAATGGAATCTTATGTAAGAAGTGTGAAATAGTAAGAGGTGGAGAAGACAGGAACCTCACAAGGAGAGTAACAGAACAAGAAAATTTGAACACAAGGAACTTCCCAGAGACTCATAGTCCAACCAAGGATTATCCATGGAGATAAACTTGAACCCCTGCACAGATGTAGCCCATGGCAGTTCAGTGTCCAAATGGGTTACATAGTAATGGGAAGAGGGACTGCCTCTGACATAATATGATTTGCCTGCTCTTTGATCACTTCCTCTTGAGGGGGGGGGCAGCCTTACCAGGCCACAGAAAATTACAATACAGACACTTCTGATGAGAACTGATAGAGTAAGATCAGAAGGAAGGAGAGGAAGACATCCCTTATCAGTGGATTTGTGGAGGGGCATGCATGAAGATGGGGGAGGGCACAGGTGGGATTGGAATGTAGGAGGGAGGTGCTTATTGGGGGATACAAAGTGAATACAGGATAATTAATAAAAGTTAAATACATAAAGGAATTAATGCTCAACTAAAAGGAAGCTTGATGGTGTTCAATCAGAGGATTGACCTCGTGCAGGAGCAAATTGATAGCCTATGGCAAATCGCTCAACTTGGCTGTCAATGAAAATATGCTGGACTTTGAGTCACTAGCATATAACATGAAAATTTTTCCTATGCTGCAAATTTGTCTAAACAATTGTCGAGCTACATTTTAGGTAATTGGACTGGAGAATTCGATACTACGATGGAGCACCTGAGAGTGGCCATTGTCACAGTAAATTCTACCAGAGTGGACGCAGGACTAGCCACAGGATTATCAACATGGATTGCTGCAGCCATGAATCATCTGAAGGAATGGGCGGGCATGGGAGCGTTAGCAGGCCTTCTGGTGTTGGTCTCCTTGGTTTGCCTGTGGTATATATGCAAGATTAGAGTCTCACAACAGTGTGATGCAGCCATGATCATTCAGGCCTTTACAGCCATTGAAGCAGGACAGTCTCCCCAAGCATGGTTGGCTACCATAAAAAGCTAAAATGTTACGCTCAGGATGCAAGGCTAAGCACTGCACTCAGGGTCAGCCACTTTGGACCCAGAGAAGAGCATGTCTGATTGCATGCAGGTTGATGCCCCAGGTCCTGCCTCTGAGAAAAAGGTATTGGAAGGGTCTGATGTTCTTTGGGTGGATGACACCTAAATGAACATCGGTACAAAGTCCCAATTTATTTCTAATATCAGAGATCAGACCTCTACTCTTGCCTGATGTGTCTAAAAGAAAAAGGGGGAACTGTAGAGAGCTGCGGAATGCTATGCCTTAAAGATGGAGCTGGTTTCCGCCTTCCACCTTCCCGATGGTGAGTGCTCTCTGTCATGAACAATTCCACATTTGGATAAGGCTGAGGATCTTGCTTGCTTCCATGTATGTGGACCTATCTGCATTGCCCCCGTGGCACGCCTGGGTTGGCTACCCAGAGGCTATTTAAGCTGTGGGCTGGCTTTCCCCAGGGTCCGAGGATTGTTCAAGGTTCCTGAATAAACTGTATTAAAAAAAAAAAAGTTCCACTATGTGAGATTCCAGAGAGCTGTACTTGTACAAGTCTGCAGTTAGGAACATTAATTTTCCCATTCTCTCCTTCCACAGACTAAAGTAATCTTACAGCTATTGACGTAATAAAATTTTACATGATAACTTTAAAAAAAAAATAGACTCTCTCGGATAAAAGTGAAACCTTGTCAATTAGATGATATTCAAACACTGAATTAAATAAAGAAATGTATAATGTTTCAAACTATTAGGATGATTACAGGTTAATGCTCTTTTCAATGTTTTTAAATTATAATATTTTATTTTCATTTTTATTAATTAAAGTTAATTTCCTTTGTATCCCCCCCAAAAAAAAGTTAAATAAAAAATTAAAAAAAAACTCAATTCACTGCCACTCTATTCCCCTAGTTGTAGACTGGGTAGGTCACAATAGAAGGTCTATTGGAACTTTATCCCCCACTAATATAAAACCTCCTAATAAGTGAATACATACCATATTTTTCTTTCTTCATTTTAGTTACTTCTTCCAGGATGATTTTTCCTGGTTCAGTTAATTTGCCTGAATTATCTTGATATCATTTTCATTAGTATCATTAGAAGAATAATACTCTGTTTTGGAAATATTCCACTTAACCCACAGGAAATTGTCAGTCCTGTTCTTTAGTACTTGGAGGTTGCTGGTACTTTAATCATTGTATCAAATGACAAAGTATGAGAATAAGTATGTTCTTTTAGCCTAGAAGTCCCTCCATCTTCTTCCACTTCCTGGAATTTGAATTGAAATATCCACTTTAACCTCATATATTTACATGTTGAGTCCCCATTAAGAAAATGTCTGGGAAGGGTAAGGAGTAATGGCCTTGTTACATAATTATGTTCCTATTGGAGTTATATTATACAAGGGTGTGCTTTGAGGTTGATATGCCAATGAAAGTGACCAGACAAATTAAATCTTTGTTTCCCAGTCTCATTTTATATCTTTGATTCAGTGGTTCTCCATCTCTCCATCTGAATCTGCCTCTCTAGCTCTTTCTATCTCTGTCTCTCTGTCTTCCTCTCTCCAACTGTAGCTTATGAAACACTCTGGGAAATGATGGACTACAACAAGATGACTGCTTGTGGATGTTACATCCTAGAAGGTGTCTGTAAAAATATAAGCAAGCTTCAAATTAAATGTTTTTAGTTCAAAGAGTTGTCTTTGTCAGGCAGCATTTCCACAGTAAGGAACTCACTGACTGAGGACATATCTGTGCATTTAACAAACAATAATGGAATCTGTGACAATGTGAAAGTCCCATGTCAAGGAAGTTGACTTCAGTAATGACCACTTGAAAGAAATATATGACAGTTTTCCTGAAATAAGAGTCTTGGACACAGGAAATGTCATCTCTGGGTTTGTGCTTTCAGCTTCCCAGATTAAGGCATATAGGGCTCCTCAACCTTTCTCTCAAGCAATCTGTCCACTTGGTCCTTTTAATAGCTGGCTCCTGAAACTCTTACTGGCTTTCAACTGTTTCTTGACATCACTCACCCTCACAGCTCATCAACACCTAAAAAAATCTTGAGGTTTCAGTGGAGATGAGTAAACAAACTTTCCTCAGTGTCCAGTATCTTTGATCCTGTGCACAGGTGACTTTTTCTTGGGAAACCCAACAAGGCTTTATCTATTGCCTTCGTCCATTTCCCACACATTTACTCCTGTTTACATCTGTGACCATGTCAGGTAGGAAATGAAACTTTAGTGTTTATTTAATTGGACAGCTTCTTAAGTAGGAAAGCTTCAAAGTGATGTGGGATTATGGGAAATGTACTGAATGACAAGGTGGTTTATTACTGTACTCTTGAATTTGAAATTTCCTAGGTTGTGACTTTGAACTGTGCAATTACTCACATACTCACTAAATTTACCTTCACATACTTATTGATATCATATGCCCACAGGTTCTAGGGTTCCCGGGAATTTGAGTCATTAAGAGCAAGGAAAGAAGAGTTGCAAGATGGCGGCGCCGGGAGGACTCTCATTCTGAGCAGCAGCACAGCAGGATCAGCACAGTGAATCAGAACTCTCGGCCATAAAACACAGTCATTGTGTTTCCCAGGTGAGAGGATACCCAACGGTGGGGGATTCAATCAGCTTTTAACTCACCCAGCTAAACCACAGAAGAGATGCCGGTTCCGCCAGACGCTTGGCTGCCAGCCACCAGCCCCAGCCCCAGCCCAGAGCCACAAGCCAGTGTCTCTGGTCACAGTCCCAGACTGAACCTTGGGCACCACACTATCAGAGACTGGAATTTTCAGTCGAGAGATAACCCCAGGGTACAGGAAACGATTGGGACCGGCCTTAGGTCACCCAGACATCCCCTGGAAAAGAATCGGGCGGGTTCCACGGGCACCCCAGGAGCCAGCCCGGAGCCAGAGCCGGGGACCCAGGTTCCGGCACAGAGCCCTGCCGGCCTGCGCGCCTGATTCGCCGCCAGAGATAGAAATGGCGGGTCTGATCTCAGAGCACTCAGCTCACCCCCAACCTGAAAAGGTCCCCGGAAAATTACCCAGCTTAGGGAGCCACTCGGGCTCCCAAAAGCCGCAAAGGCAGACACAGGCAGTTTCTGCGCACCAGACAGCTGGCAGAGACTGAGCCGCCATCACACAGCTGTGCTCCAGGCACAGGCAAATTTCTGTGGCCAGCCAGCTGGCAGACACTTAGCAGTGTGCATCAGGGCAAAAAAAAGACACTAGGAGTCCGTGTCTCCAGAGAATCCATGGGGAAGGAAGGAAACTATACTGATCTAAATCACCCAATCCTTCCCTAGAAAAAGTCTAGCCGTCTAGTGGGGCCAAGGCGCCAGCACTCAGCTGTCCTCCAGACACAAGCACAAACAGTTGAGGCGCGCCTGATGTCCAACTGGGTCACAGCAGCTGATCATTAAATTTGCAACAAGAAACCCAGAAACAGGGCAGCTGCCCTCAGGACTTCCCTGGGTGAGAGGAGAACCCTCTCGACTAACAAAGACCACAGTTACCACTCAGGTCTATATCCCTGAGGTGAGCAACTCCTGAAAAAACACCAGCCATCCAGGGACTATACCAAAAAAGCTGAGAAGACATCCTTCAGGAAAAACCAGCTTTCTGCAAAGGCGATTCTCTCCACCACAGGATCCCCAGGAACCACCAGAAAATAACCCCAAACTCCTAAGATAACACAATGGGTAGAGGCCAGCGTAAAAGCTCAAGCAACAGAGCAATATGGCATCTCCAGAACCCAGTTACCGAGGGGCAAGTAGCCCTGGACACCCCACCATAACTGAAATCGAAGAAGATGACCTAACAAGTATGCTCATGAAGATGATAACAAAGGAAACAAATAAGATTCGTAAAGACATGGAGGAAGATAAACTCAAACAGAATATTGCCATCCGTAAAGAAATAGAGGAAGCTGCAGCCAAACAGTTTATGGCCTTTAGAAAGGAAATGCTTAAAACACTGAATGAAATGATAGAAACAGAGTTGAAGGAACTAAAAGAAAAACAGGAAAGTACAATCAGACAGGTGAAGGAAGTAAACAAAACAACTCAAGACCTGAAGATAGAAATGGAAAAATTAAAGAAAACACAAATGGAAGAAATAATGGAAAGGAAGAATCTAAGGAAGAAAACAGGAAATACAGAGGTAAGCATAACCAACAGACTACAAGAGATGGAAGAAAGAATCTCAGGTGTAGAAGATACAATGGAAGAAATCGATGTATCTGTCAAAGAAAATGTAAAACCCGAAAAATTCCTGACACAGACTGTCCAAGAAATGCAAGACAATATGAAAACACAAAACCTAAGAATAATAGGTATAGAGGAAAAAGAAGACTCCCTTCTCCAAGGCCCAGAAAATATTTCAACAAAATCATTGAAGAAAATTTCCCCAAGCTAAAGGAGAGGCCAATTAGAATACATGAGGCCTACAGAACACCCAACAAATTTGACCAGAAAAGAAAATCCTCCCGCCACATAATAATCAAAACAGTAAGTATACAGAACAAAGAAAAAATACTAAAAGCTGCAAGGGAAAATGGCCAAGTAACATATAATGGCAAACCCATTAGAATCACACCTGACTTTTCAACAAAGACTATGAAAGCCAGAAGGGCCTGGACGGATATCATGCAGACCCTAAGAGAACACAGATGTCAGCCCAGGCTACTATACCCAGCAAAACTCTCAGTCCTCATAGATGGAGAAAACAAGATATTCAATGACAAAAACAAATTTCAACAATACCTACAAACAAATCCAGCATTACAGAAGACACTGGAAGGGAAAATACAACCCAAGAAAGCTAGCTACATTCAAGAAAACACAGGAAATAAATAACATCACTTCAGTAAAACAAAAAGCAACCAAGCACACAACCTGATGACCACAGACAACATCAAAATCAAGAGATCTAACAGCCACTGGTCATTAATCTCTCTCAACATCAATGGACTCAACTCTCCAATAAAAAGACACAGATTAACAGAATGGATACGTAAACAAAACCCAGCAATCTGTTGCATACAAGAAACACACCTAAGACACAAATATAGACATTACCTGAGGTTAAAGGGTTGGAAGACGACTTTCCAAGCAAACGGACCCAAGAAGCAAGCAGGAGTAGCCATTCTAATATCTGATAAAATAGACTTTCAACCAAAATTAATCAAAAGAGATGGGGAAGGACACTTCATACTCATCAAGGGAAAATTCCACCAGGAAGACATCACAATCCTGAACATCTATGCCCCAAATACAAGGGCACCCACATTTGTGAAAGAAACATTGATAAAATTTAAAGCACATATAGATCCACACACATTAATAGTGGGAGACTTCAACACCCACTCTCAACAAAGGACAGGTCAACCAAACAGAAATTAAACAAAGAAACAATGTCTCTGACAGAGGTCATGAATCAAATGGACCTAACAGACATTTACAGAACTTTATACCCATACACAAAAGAATTTACCTTCTTCTCAGCACCTCATGGAACCTTCTCCAAAATAGACCACATAGTGGGTCACAAAGCGAGCCTCAACAGATACAAGAAGATTGAAATAATCCCATGTATCTTATCTGATCACCATGGAATAAAGCTGGACCTCAACAATAACAGAAATTACAAAAAGCCTACACACACATGGAAACTGAACAACTTGTTACTAAATGACAGCTGGGTCAGGGAAGAAATAAAGAAAGAAATTAAAGTCTTTCTAGAAATCAATGAAAATGAAGACACAACATACCCGAACTTGTGAGACACAATGAAAGCAGTGCTAAGAGGAAAGTTCATAGCACTACGTGCCTTCAAGAAGAAATTCGAGACAGCTCATTCAAGCACCCTAATGGCTCACTTAAAAACCCTAGAAAAAGAAGAAGCAGACACACCAAGAAGGAGTAGACGGCTGGAAATAATCAAACTCAGGGCTGAAATCAATCAATTGGAAACAAATAAAACAATTCAAAGAATCAATGAAACCAAGAGCTGGTTCTTTGAGAAAATCAACAAGATTGACAAACCCTTAGCCAGGCTACCTAAAAGGCAGAGAAACACCACCCAAATCAACAAAATCAGAAATGAAAAGGGGGATATAACTACAGACACTGAAGAAATCCAAACAATCATTAGGTCTTACTTCAAAAGTCTATATGCCACAAAATTTGAAAATCTAAATGAAATGGACAATTTTCTTGATCGATTTGACTTACCAAAGCTGAACCAGGACCAGGTAAATCAACTAAATAGACCTATATCCCCCAAAGAAATAGAAGCGGTCATCAAAAGTCTCCCATCCAAAAAAAGCCCAGGACCAGAAGGCTTCAGCGCAGAATTCTACCAGACCTTCAAAGAAGAGCTAACACACCAATTCTCTTCAAACTATTCCACAAAATAGAAACAGAAGGAATGTTACCAAATTCATTCTATGAAGCCACAGTCACCTTGGTACCTAAACCTCACAAAGACTCAACAAAGAAAGAGAATTTCCGGCCAATCTCCCTTATGAACATTGATGCAAAAATACTTAATAAAATACTTGCAAACTGAATCCAAGAACACATCAAAGATATTATCCACTATGACCAAGTAGGCTTCATCCCAGGTATGCAGGGGTGGTTCAATATACGGAAACCCATCAATGTGATCTACCATATTAACAAACTGAAAGAAAAAAAACACATGATAATCTCCCTAGATGCTGAAAAAGCCTTTGACAAAATCCAACATCCATTTATGTTCAAAGTATTGGAGAGATCAGGGATACAAGGCACATATCTAAACATAGTAAAGGCGATATACAGCAAGCCTATAGCCAACATCAAACTGAATGGAGAAAAACTTAAAGCAATCCCACTGAAATCAGGGACAAGACAAGGCTGCCCACTCTCTCCATATCTCTTCAACGTAGTGTTGGAAGTCCTTGCTAGAGCAATAAGACAGTTGAAGCAGATCAAGGGGATACAAATTGGGAAGGAAGAAGTCAAATTATCACTATTTGCAGATGATATGATAGTATACGTGAGTGACCCCAAAAACTCTACCAGGGAACACCTACAGCTGATAAACACCTTCAGCAAAGTGGCAGGATACAAAATTAACTCAAAAAAATCAGTAGCCCTCCTGTATACAAAAGACAAAAGGGCTGAGAAAGAAATTAAGGAAACAACACCCTTCAAAATAGCCACAAATGACATAAGGTACCTCGGAGTAACCCTAACCAAGGAAGTCAAAGACTTGTATGAAAATATTTCAAATCTCTGAAGAAAGAATTAGAAGAAGATATGAGAAGATGAAAAGATCTCCCATGCTCATGGCTCGGTAGGATTAACATAGTAAAAGTGGCCATCTTACCAAAAGCAATCTACAGATTCAATGCAATGCCCATCAAATTACCAACACAATTCTTTACAGACCTGGAAAGGAAAATTCTCAACTTCATATGGAATAACAAGAAACCCAGAATTGCTAAAACAATCCTCTACAATAAAAGATCTTCTGGAGGTATCTACATTCCTGATCTAAAGTTGTACTATAGAGCAACAGTTTTAACAGTTCCATGGTACTGGCATAGAAACAGAATGGTGGATCAATGGAACCGAACAGAGGACCCAGAAATAAACCCACACACTTATGGACACCTGATCTTTGACAAAGACGCCAAAACCATACAATGGAAAAAAGATAGCATCTTCAACAAATGGTGCTGGTCTAACTGGATGTCTACATGTAAAACAATGAAAACAGATCCATACTTGTCACCCTGCACAAAACTGAAGTCCAAGTGGATCAAAGACCTCAACATAAAACCAGACACATTAAATCGGCTTGAAAAAAAAGTGGGAAATACCCTAGAACTCATTGGTACAGGGGGAAACTTCCTGAACAGAACACCAACAGCACAGGCTCTAAGAGCAACAACCAATAAATGGGACCTCATGAAACTGAAAAGCTTCTGTAAAGCAAAGGACACCATCATCAAAACAAAGCGACCACCTACAGATTGGGAAATTATCTTCACCAACCCTTTATCTGACAGAGGACTCATATCCAGTATATATAAAGAACTAAAGAAGCTGAAAAGCAGCAAACCAAAAAAAATGGGGAACAGAGCTAAACAGAGAATTCTCTGTAGAGGAATACCGAATGGCAGAGAAGCACTTAAAGAAATGCTCAACCTCACTAGCAATTAGGGAAATGCAAATCAAAACAACCCTGAGATTTCACCTTACACCCATGAGAATGGCCAAGATCAAAAACTCAAGTGACAACACATGCTGGAGAGGTTGTGGAGAAAGGGGAACCCTTCTCCACTGCTGGTGGGAATGTAAACTTGTACAACCACTCTGGAAATCAATCTGGCGCTTTCTCAGACAACTAGGAATAGCGCTTCCTCAAGATCCAGCCATACCACTACTGGGCATATATCCAAAAGTGGCTCAAGTACACAAAAAGGACATTTGCTCAACCATGTTTGTAGCAGCTTTATTTGTAATAGCCAGAAGCTGGAAACAACCCAGATGCCCCTCAACTGAAGAATGGATGCAGAAATTGTGGTACATCTACACAATGGAATATTACTCAGCAATGAAAACTAAGGAAATCATGAAATTTGCAGGCAAATGGTGGGATCTGGAAAGGATCATCCTGAGTGAGTTGTCCCAGAAGCAAAAAGACACACATGGTATATACTCACTCATATAGACATACAACATAGGACAAACCCACTAAAACCTGTACATCTAAAGAAACTAAGCAAGAGAGAGGACCCTAACTAAAACTTCCAATCCCCATCCAGAAAGGCAAAGAGGATGGACATCAGAAGAAGAAGAAAACAGGAAACAACCTAGGAACCTACCACAGAGGGCCTCTGAAAGCCTCTGCCCTTCAGACTATCAAAGCAGATGGTGAGCCGGATGGGCAACTGTTGGGCAGGTGAACGGAATTTTAGGTAAGAACTGGGAAATAGTAAGAGCTGGAGAGGACAGGGTCTCCACAAGGAGAGCAACAGAACAAGAAAATTTGAACATAGGGAACTTCCCAGAGACTCATACTCCAACCAAGGACTATTCATTGAGATAACCTAGAACCCCTGCACAGATGTAGCCCAGGGCAGTTCAGAGTCCAATTGGGTTACATAGTAATGTGAAGAGGGACTGCCTCTGACATAATCTGATTGGCCTGCTCTTTGATCACCTCCTTCTGGGGGTGAGCAGCCTTACCAGGCCGCAGTAGAGGATAATACAGCCACTTTTGATGTGAACTGACAGACTAAGATCAGAAAGGAGAGGAGAACCTCCCCTATTAGTGGACTTGGGGAGTGGCATGCAAGCAGAGGGAGCAGGGAGGGTGGGATTGGGAGGGGAGGAGGGAGGGGCTTATGGGGGGATGCAGAATGAATAAAGTGTAATTGATGAAAAATTTAAGAAAAAAGAGAAAAAATAATTTAAGAACCTTAAATGACTTTTAAAATTGGAGGAAAACATGGAGTTAGTCAATTGGCATGGAGCATGTCTCGCCCCTGGGGGCAATGGTCTCCTGAACCTACTCAGACCTCGGACACCACCACTACTAGTTCTAGAACTGACGCAGGATGTTCCAACGACGGGTTAAGGCTTCTCATAATATTTCCTATAAGCCCACACCTGTTTGTCTATATCCCCCATTTTTATTCATTATTAGCCAGATAGAGCCAAGTAATTGTGGTAATGATACTTGCTTTTTTGCCCAATGCTGGAATGCTAGTAAATTTAGGTATGCCCTGGTTACTCGAATGCCTCACTGGGTGCCTGTGCCCATTGATGCCCCTCACGCTATGACTCTCTTCAGACAGAAAAGGGATCTTGGAACTACAGCCACCATTGTTACTACCATCTCATTGACGGCTGTTGGAGCTACCACCAGGGCATTAGCCATGAATCATACTGGGCAGACTGCTCAGACCCTGAATAATCATTTAGCCAATGTAGCTCATGCCTTAGTTGTACATAAAGGAATTAATGCTCAACTAAAAGGAAGCTTGATGGTGTTCAATCAGAGGATTGACCTCTTGCAGGAGCAAATTGATACCCTATGGCAAATCGCTCAACTTGGCTGTCAATGAAAGTATGCTGGACTTTGTGTCACTAGCATATAACATGAGAATTTTTCCTGTGCTGCAAATCTGTCTAAACAATTGTCGAGCTATATTTTAGGTAATTGGACTGGAGAATTCGATACTACGATGGAGCAGCTGAGAGTGGCCATTGTCACAGTAAATTCTACCAGAGTGGACGCAGGACTAGCCACAGGATTATCAACATGGATTGCTGCAGCCATGAATCATCTGAAGGAATGGGCGGGCATGGGAGTGTTAGCAGGCCTTCTGGTGTTGGTCTCCTTGGTTTGCCTGTGGTATATATGCAAGATTAGAGTCTCACAACAGTGTGATGCAGCCATGATCATTCAGGCCTTTACAGCCATTGAAGCAGGACATTCTCCTCAAGCATGGTTGGATACCATAAAAAGCTACGCTCAGGATGCGAGGCTAAGCACTGCACTCAGGGTCAGCCGCTTTGGACCCAGAGAAGAGCATGTCTGATTGCATGCAGGTTGATGCCCCAGGTCCCACCTCTGAGAAAAAGGTATCGGACGGGTCTGATGCTCTTTGGGTGGATGACACCTAAATGAACATCGGTACAAAGTCCCAATTTATTTCTAATATCAGAGATCAGACCTCTACTCTTGCCTGATACGTCTAAAACAAAAAGGGGAAACTGTAGAGAGCTGCGGAATGCTATGCCTTAAAGATGGAGCTGGTTTCCGCCTTCCACCTTCCCGATGGTGAGTGCTCTCTGTCACGAACAACTCCACATTTGGCTAAGGCCGAGGATCTGGCTTGCTTCCATGTATGTGGACCTATCTGCATTGACCCCGTGGCACGCCTGGCTTGGCTACCCAGAGGCTATTTAAGCTGTGGGCTGGCCTTCCCCGGGGTCAGAGGATTGTTCAATGTTCCTGAATAAACTGCATTGAAAAAAAAAAAAAAAGAGCAGGGAAAGAGAAGAAAATTAGACAATTGCTGGGACTGGTTTGGTTGAAGCAGAGAATGATCGGTGAGTATAAAGGGAAAAATGAGGTGCAAGATATTATTTGAAAGCTGGTGATATTCCACAATGGTTTTGCCAACACTCTATTAGCAGGGCTGCCTGGGGAGACCTGGCTGAATCAGGAGCTATGTCCTATTCACTGCTCAGTGAGAAACCCTCTTGAGGTCCTGGGGTTTACTGTTAAAACTGGGCCTTCAGGACAGAGAAACAGGTCTGTGTAATAGGCCCAGGACACAAGAGCAGCTGTGTCCTTCAGACAAACTCTCTAAACGTAGTGTTATTGTCAGCTCTGATTGTTCAGAAGTGCAAACTGAGCTCATGTGGTCTGAGGGTCTAGTTCATGGCTAGTACACTCTGCTATATAGTAAGTTCTTGGAAAGCATGCCTTACAAATTCAAACTCTGCCCTCCTTTAGCAGAATCATTTCTCCATGTTAAAAGTCAGTGTAAAAGTTGTCAACATATTATTTTTATTGATTATGTGGTGCCCCAACCCTCAGGACTCAATTATTCGCGGGGTTCAAAGGGGGGCCGTACCTGAAGGAAAAAACGGGCGGGAAAGAAAGAGCGAGACCAGGCAAAATTTTGTCAAGGTCTGTTTATTGCTTGCTGGAGCTGTACTTTTATATTTTTTGAAATAAGGAAGCGACTATCCCCCAAGTGGGGAAAGGGAGCAAATTATCTCTTGGGTAAGTGGCACATTCCATGGCTCTTCCTGGGATAGATAAAATCAGTCAGGGCTAGGGGTGGTTTAGCAACCTTTCGGGAAGTTCTGTCCAGGTGGTTTAAGTTGGTTACATACCCAGGCGTCAGTAATTTTCCAGTCACCAGAACTAGATGTCCGGGGCTCTTGGTCCCCAGCATCTCCCCCATTTGATTTTACTTAAAAAATAGGCAAAGCACCTGTCTTAGGCTATGCGATGTGCATCCAGGTCCAGCGCCAGTATTTTATGGGTGACCCGCATGTGTTAGGCTATTTGGGTTGCCTCCACACTTGGCACGCCCATCACCTCATGTTGGGTGCTTGTTAGGGAGTGTGCCCCCAAGTGTGGACCCAACAAATTCCGGTCGTTGGCTGCAGTTACAGCCTGCGGCGTGCCCCTGGACCTGGCATAACAAATTCTCGCCACTGGTAACTTTGCAGCCATTTACAAAATCGGCGAGGGCAAGACTCTTGAGCCAGCTGGGTGAAATCAAGTGCTGTTGAGGCACCTCCCGCAGGCATCTCACAAGACTCCCAATCGTCATCTATAACAGCCAGCTGGTGGTAATGAACTGATGCAGGGTGTCTGCTAGATGTTTCCACCTGTTCCGTAACAAAACTAGGTAGCTTTCTAAATGCCCAAGGTCCAAAGAAGAGGAGAAGCAAAAGACCCACAAAGGATCAATGATAGAAGGAAGAAGGGTGGATAACAAGGGAGAGGTGGAAAACCAGTTTTGATACCAGGACTCTTGCTTTTCTCTGTTTCGTTTTCGTTCCTCCAAACTGGAGCGAACCTTATCGATACTGTTTTGTACTAAACCTGTTTTATCAGTGTAAAAGCAGCATTCTTCCTTGAGTGAAGCCCAGAGGCCGCCCTCCTGGAGAAAGACCAAATTTAGACCATGCCTGTTTTGTAAAACCACCTCAGACAAGGACACCATAGAATCCTTTAGGTCCTATAAGCCTTTATGTAAATCTTGTAAGTCCTTGTCTATGGCCAGGGAGAGTTGATTAAATTGTTGCTGGGAGGTAATTAGGGAGGCTATGCCTGTAGCAGCTCCAGCAGCTGCTAGCCCCAGAATTACAGTCAGAGTAATGGCAGTCAAGGGCTCATGTTTAGAGATGGACGTACCCCTTTTTCCAAAAACTGAAGGAATTCATCCTCAGAATGTATAGTCAGTTTTGGGAAAAGTCATACAAGGACACAATAATCTTTATGGGCTAAAATGCTGGAACTTACAAGATAAGGAGTAAGACCAGTAGAACAGGCAAAATAAGTGCCATTAGATGCAACAATATATGTAAAGCTTGAATTTACAACAAGAGTAATATTACAAATTTCTTGCAAGACCACTGGCAGAAGCATAGAAGGTCCCAATAGGCATGTTCCAATATTGGACACCTGTGTGACTGTAAGGCCGACTCCTTCTGGGTGCTGCCACCGTAGGGCATTAGAATCATTAGTTGCAATTACTTCTAAGGGTAAGGTGTAGAAAGGTGGCCATGGTGAGTACCACACCCAGCATTCTTGAAAATCAGTGTCATTAATTTGATGTATGGCCTCTATAGAAGCATTAATCATAGATAGGATAAGACCTGCAGACGAAGGTGGTCCTGCAGGCAACGTGGGTTGGAATGGAGTACTCCCAGTGATGGTGCGCTGGGTAAAGAAAGTAGGGAATGCTTTTGCCTGAGGCTTTTCTATTAGGTTTTTAGAGGTTTGGTCCTATTACGACCTTTGGGTATTGAGGAGGTATCTTAAATAATTTAATTTTAAAGGTGAGACTAGGATCTTTTCCAGTAGTATATAGCCTAAGACCCCAGTCATGTCCTCGAAGGTTTTCCCACTGAGCCTTTTTGCCTGCCTCCATGAACGAAATTTGAATGGGGTTACACCACTGATTTTTGCATAGCTCAAACAAATGATTAGAAGGGTCTTTTCTTTTTACAGTAATATAATCCCAAGAGGAGGAAGTTTCCAATAGGTATCTCCAGTGGTTTCACAACCCCAGGAGACACAGAAATAGTCAAAACTGAAGCCACAGCTAGAAAGGGACCTGCTTCTGTGGGTGGGTCCTGGGCAAACATAGATAGATTCCAAGGCCAGGAAGGATCTAGCCAAGGAATTATTGAATCATGGTTGAGAATTCGGGGGGCCTACATTTAAAGGCTTGGTTTGAGGCATGTAATGTGTAGGTATACCCCAGACCTGGTTGGCACCAAGCGCAAGGGTGCATAAATCAACCTCTAGAGTGGGCCCCGGGTATTTGGTAACTCACCTGGGAAGTGGCATTGACAATATCTCCTGCCTCATTAATGATTTGCCAAGTATAATTGAACACTTGATAAGTTGACTTGCTGGAGCCAATCAGAGGTTTTCTGAAGGCTATTATTAGGAATAATAGCCCAGTGGTCTTCATATTTTAACTGTAATTAAACACAAGCAGAAATATTCTCAGGGGTTTCCCTGGGTGGGTTATATGGTTTTATTAACCTTTCTGGTAACCACCGTGCATTTTCTGCTTTGGTGTCATAGATGTAGGCATGTCCTTTTCCCCAAGTAAGAACTGGGTCAGGCCCCTGCCATTTGGATGTTAGGGGGTCTTTCCAGAGAGCCTGGGCATAATTTTGAGAGGTTGGGGATGCCACAGGCTATCGACTGCAGATCTTCCATCTTTGCCCAATGTAAAGAAGTTTAGAACAAATAAGTGCATGATTGAGCAGATTTTTATAATTTCCTGCAAGAGGGTAAATAATTCCTCCATTTGACTGTAATTTAATTATCGTATTTTTAAGCGTTTGATGGGCTCTTTCAACAATACCCTTTTCTTGTGGTTTATAGGGAATAACCATGACATGTCTGATGCCAAATTGCAAGCAAAACTGTTTAAAAGCACTGCTGTTATATCCAGGCCCATTGTCTGTTTTTATCTTTTTGGGTTGAGGAAGAACTGTTAGGCATGCAAAGACATGATTAATAACATTTTTGTAGCTTCTCCAGTCTGAGGAGTAGCAAATATGAACCCACTATAGGTGTCAACAGTAACATGAACATATTTTAGTTTGCCAAAATCAGTTATGTGGGTGACATCCATTTGCCATAATTCTCCAGGGATAAGTCCACGGGAATTTACTCCCAAATGGACCTCAGGCAGAAAAGTTACACATCCTTTGCACCGACAAACTATTTGCCTAGCCTGTTCTCTAGTAATTTTAAAATTTTGTCTGAGCATCTGAGAATTTAGATGATGTAATTAATGGGCTGACTGCTCTGGCTGAAAAGGATCAGGAAGTCTGGGCCAAGGTTCTGTGCCAGGCCTATAAGTTGTGTTGCCTGATCCACTAACCTATTACCTTGAGCCAGAGGTCCCAGCAGTGCCGAGTGTGCCCTTATGTGTCCAGTAAAGAAGGGTTGGACACGGTTAAGAATAAGGCATGGGAGAGTGGAAAATAAGGGAGTTGCATTGGTTGTGGGTTTTATGTATGGGGCTGTTTCTAAGAGGGGAACAGAGGAGGCAAGATAGGAACTATCAATATATAGCTTAAAAGGAGAATTTGGTAAGGCTTTAAAAAACGTCGATAATGGCTTGTAACTCAACCACCTGGGCTGAAAAATGTGAGGTGGGCAATTGTGTAACATTGCCATTAATAGAATAAGCAGCCTGGCCATTAGAGGAGCCATCAGTAAAATCCAAATTAACATTGGGAATTGGGTGACATTTGGTAACCTTTGGGAAAATAATGGGTGTTTTAAATAAAAATTGAATTAACTTATCTGGTGGGTATGATTATCAATTTTTCCCTGAAAGGACACACAGCTAATAGCCCATTGATCATCATTTTGGATTAAGCAAGAGACTTGGGAAGAACTATACAGAATAATCAATATATCAGGAACTTTTTTGAAAAGTTTGCAGGATTGTTCCCTCCCTGACCATATTATTTGGGCCACTAACAAGGGGTAGGTGGGAAAAATTTTGGGGGAGGCAGCGGGCAGGTGCACCCAGAGAAGGGGATTATCTTGCCAGAAAACTCCAGTGGGAGAAAAGGGAGTACGAAGCACAATAAATTTAAGTTCTTTATTGGGGGAGAAATAGTCAATAGTTTGGTGGTTAATAGCAGCTTCTACCAATGTTAAGGTCTTTTGGGCTTCTATAGTAAGTCTTCGGGGGGAGGATGGATCTGAATCTCCCCGAAGAATATCTAAAAGGGGTTTTAATTCACCTGTAGTTAATTTAAGGTATAGTCTTAATCAATTAATATCCCCCAAAAGCCGCTGGAAATCATTTAAAGTATTAAGGACATCTTTCCTTAACTGAAATTTTTTTGAGAAATAACTTTATGGGAAAAATTTCAAACCCCAGAAACAAATGTGGGGGCTGAACTTGGACCTTGACTGGGGAGATTTGCAACCCTCGGTGTTGTAATTCTGTTATAAGTTGTTAAGAGGCAAGATGTAATTGTGAGTTATCTGGTCCAGCCAAAAGAATATCATCCACATAATGTTCAATATAAGGGAAGGCCATTGAAGGCAAAGGGGGTCTATAGTCTGGGTCACATATGTTTGGCATAAAGTGGGACTGTTGGCCATGCCTTGAGGTAAAACTCACCATTGGAAGCATGGTGTAGGGCCAATACAATTTACAACAGGCAGGCTGAAGGCGAAGCGCTCACAATCTTTTGGATTAAGGGGAATAGAAAAGAAACAATCTTTAAGATCTATAACTGTTTTATGGAATCCTTTAGGGATTGCAACAGGAAAAGGCAGCCCTGGCTGCAGGGCGCCTATGGGGACTATGGTTTCATTTCTAAGGTCTTGTAAAAGTCTCCATTTGCCTGATTTTTTTTTGTATGACTGTGTCATACAAAAAAAAAAATGTATTCCAGGGGGAAGTAGATGGTTCTATATGTCAGGCAGCCAATTGTTCCTGCACTAACTGTGTGGCTGCAGACAATTTAATAGGAGAGAGGGGTCATTGATCTACCCAGACAGGTGCATCACTTGTTTTTCCAAGTGATTTTATCTGCCTGTGGTGCAGGAGGCACAATGGCCCTTAGGAAAAACTTTGATACCCAAGACCTGAACTATCTAATTCTTTGTTTAACATTAATAGGCTGGGTTGGTCCCTGATTATTTTTTCCTAGTCCCCTGCCAGGCAAATGGCCTTGCTGAAGCATTTGAGCGGCTACAGTTTCATTGGGGCTACACATCATTAATTCCATTTGAGTCAAAATATCCCGACCGCATAAGTTTATAGATAGGTTTTTAAGCACAAATGGACAAATTGTGCCCATACTTCCCTCAGCATCCTTCCAGATTATGAGCTTAGAACTTTTTAAAGTATTTTTAGATTGGCCGATACCTTGTAAATGAGTTAAAGAGGGTTGAAGGGGCCAAGTTGAGGGGCAATGATCTTGAAAAATAACTGTGGCGTCTGCTCCTGTGTCTATAATGCCTGTAAACCATTTATTATCTAATTGTAGTTTTAAGGTGGGTAGATCTTTAGAAATGGCCTGAATCCAATAGACATCAGAGGATCCTGGGGTGGTGTCTCCCCAAGGTCCAGCAAAAGCCGGGTACTGTTTTTTTTTTTTTTTTTTTTTAAGGGAAGGGGCAGGGCTTGAGCAAGCCTTTGTCCCTTAGGGATAAATATTGGGCCTCGAATAGTACTAGGTAGAATTTTAATTTCTCCTGTATAGTCGCTATCTACAATTGAGGGGTGGATAATGAGGCCTTTTAGGGTAGAGGATGCCCTCCCTAGAATAAGAAAAAAACATCTCGGGAGAAGGAGGGCTGAAACTCCCAGAAGGGAGAATTTGGACTTCATCCTCAGGTTTTAAAATTGTGTAGGTGGAGGCACACAAGTCCAATCCTGCGCTACCTGTGGTGGCTCGGTGGAAGCTGGAAGGCTGGACTGAATTTGAGGGGGGACTTCTTGTGCCTGTCCCAAATGAGTCCCCGAGGTTGGCTGGAATTGGATAGGTTTTGGGGCCCGGGGCTGGCCCCTCCAGCCGTTTCCCTGAAGGGGAGGCAATGGGTTACCGGAGACATCTGTTTTGGAGTGGCACTGATTGGCCCAGTGTTTTCCCCTTTTGCATCGGGGACACATAATAGCAAGTTTAGGGACAGTAGGTGGCAGCATAGAGTTGTTTACAGTCCCGGTGGGTTATCTTGGTGCCTCGGGGCATTGTTTAGCAAAATGTTCAGGCTGTCTGCATCGGCAACAATTTTTAGACTGTTGGCCCGTAGCCTGTAAGACGGCCCCTATGGCCAAGTTGATGCTTTGGGAAACGTTATGGGTAAAAACATCAACATCAGAACAAATTTTAATGAACTCATTAAGATCCTTATTTTTTGTGTGTCCTCTTAAGGCAGCCTTGCATGCTGAATTAGCATTTTCAAAGGCCAGTTGTTTTAAAAACTTACTATTAGTTTCTTCGGGGCCAAAACCCATCCAGCTGCCTCATTGAGTCTGGCCACAAACTCACTGTAGGGCTCCTGTGGGCCGTGAATGATTTTAGTCAAGGGTGTGGTAAGGGAGCCTTTTCCTGGTAGGGTCTTCCACGCGGCTAAGGCAGCTTCCTTGACTCGTATAAGAAGGCCTATCAGTAGCTTAAGCTGCTTTTCTTCCGACACATATTTTCCCTGGTTGGTGAGTTTATCAAAGGTCCATGTGTCCTTAGAGGATCTGGGGAATTTTTGGTTTTGTCCAGCAAGAGTTTGACATCTATCTGTAAAGTCAGCCTTCTGGGTAAGGAATTGACTCCGTGAAAGAACAGCTTGAGTGACTCTGAACCAATCAACTGGGACTAGATATCCTCCCTGAGATAGGGCATCTAGGATGGCAATTGTAAATGGAGCCTTTGGTCCGTAAGTTTTAACTGCATTATTAAGTTCCTTAAGAGGTTTAAATTTGAGTCTTTTATAGTCTACTTCTGGGGGTCCCGCATCTGGGGGTCCTACGGCAGCATGACAGTCTGTCCTGTTCTCCTTCGTCCTGCCCTCCTTCATCTTCCTCCTCTCCTTTTCAGACTCTTGTGAATCCTCTCCCTCCCCCTCCCTCCCCCCTCGCAGCACCAGCGGGTTTATCATGGGGGACTCGCCTTCAAGGGCCTTCCTGTGGGTGACCACAGGGAAAGTCAGGAGGGGTCTATTTTTAGTACTCGACTGATGTCTCTTGGCGGTTAGGGATAAGCCTTTCAGTAGGGAATCTACAAAAAGAGTATTTTTTTTAAGGTTTTTTAAAGGGCGGTTAACTCAGATGAAAGGCTGGCATATTCTTTTTGAAGGAGGACCTCCTTGAGTTGAGACACTTGTTTAGAGAAATCCTCTTTTGCTTTAAGGAGTAATTCAGCCTGGGGCAAGGAAGGGGAGAGCACAGGAGCCCAAAGATTAGGAGCAGCTAGATTGGGTGGCAGATTGGCGAGAACTGGCGGCTAACCGGAATTATGATGTTTGGCGGCCTCTTTCTCAAGATCGCTCTCCTCTGAGGGGTCGAGGTGTTCAGAGGGGTCTGTTTGTTTATTTTTTAAGACAGGGAACACTAAATCAGGATCGGGTGGTGGGGACGAATCAGGCAATGGAGGGTAGAAGGACTTCTGCTCCATTGGGCGAACAGCCTGTTCCCCGGGAGGTGGCATATTAATCACAGAGGGACAGTGTTGCAAGCCGCGTGGTCGTCTCGCCAGCAAGAACGCACACGAACAACAGGATCCTTCTGCAGCAAGCTTTATTGCAGTCAAACAATGAAAGGAGGAAGACCCCGAGCCCTGATGTGGCGCTGTTTATATAAGCCATGCTCACACCAGAGTGGTGTGAGATGACGTATAATTCCCTGATTGGCTGCTCACCCATTACCCCATATGATGCCCTGGGCTGGGCTCATGACGACTGTTGCCCAACGGTCATAACGGTCATAACGGTTTACCAGTTTAGAAGGGTGGAAGCCAGTGCCATGGCAACCAAACCCCGGCTCTCCGTGGGAGAGAAGGCATCTTTTTATTTATTTTGGATTTCTCACTTTTTATGGAGGATAAGGAAGCTGCGTGAGTGAGGGGCTTTAGCAATTCCTCAGCAGAGGAGACAATTTTGTTAATCTCCATTGAGGGAGATCTAAGAATATCTCTAATAAGACTACAATAATGAAAAATCTGAATAGGAATAACATCGGGGCCTTCTCTTTTAAAAATTTGTTAAGAGTGAGGCCTACTTTATCCCATTTTTATGGGTTGATCTTGGGTCCCTCAACAATGAACCAGGGACAGACTTCAGACAAAAATACAAAGAAGTTACTTAAATCCTTTTTCTTTACTCGAACTCCTCTTTCCCTGAGTGAGGCTTTAAGGTCACTAATGAAAATAGTCTCCTTAGACAAATTTTGGCCCATTTTATAGACGGATATGAACTTCCTTACCTTATGTGACTTTCTTTCCTGAGCAGCGAAAGCGCACAATTATGATGCAAAGTCCGCTGAAAAGGAAACACTTTCGGTTTGTCTTCACTCAGATGATGCCATGGCCACGGCCTTATGCTGAGGGTCTCCTTCTTGGTAGAGGGTCCATATTTCGTGCCCCACGTTGGGCGCCAGCTGCCCTGACATGCAGGACTCAATTATTCACAGGGTTCAAAGGGGGACCGTACCTGCAAGAAAAAACGGTCGGGAAAGAAAGAGCGAGACCAGGCAAAATTTTGTCAAGGTCTGTTTATTGCTTGCTGGAGCTGTACTTTTATATTTTTTGAAATAAGGAAGCGACTACCCTCCCGAGTGGGGAAAGGGGGCAAATTATCTCTTGGGTAAGTGGCACATTCCATGGCTCCTCCTGGGATAGATAAAATCAGTCAGGGCTGGGAGTGGTTTAGCCACCTTTCAGGAAGTTCTGTCCAGGTGGTTGAAGTTGATTACATACCCAGGCGTCAGTAATTTTCCAGTCACCAGAACTAGATGCCTAGGGCTCTTGGTCCCCAGCAATGTGCAAACTTCACATAACATGCATTACACTATTCTTCCATTGCTCCCAGGTTCAAATTCCTACACATGTGTTACACCAAAAATGTTTTTCTTTTTATTAAAAGACATCAATTGAAGTATGTGTTGTTTATATACTCATTGGAACATGATCAGAATCTCAGAAACAAGTCCCTTAAAAAAAAAAACTGACTTCATCCTTGCTGCACTCTAGAACGACCCCCAAGAAGAAGGCATCAGTCCTGAAGAGTTTTATACTTTATCACCTTAATCACAGTTTTTTTCACATATTTATTTATTACCATATGTTCACTTTGTATTTCCCTCTGCTGTCCCCTCCCTCTTCTCCTTCCAATTCCACCCACCCTCCTCTTCTACCTCTATGCCTTTTCTCTAGTTCCCCATGATAGAAGAGGTCCTTCTCTTCCTTCTTTCTGAACCTAGTTTAACAAGTCTCATCAAGGCTGGCTTTATTATCTTCCTCTGTTGCCTGATTCTCAGGGCTTTGTTCTCCTTGTGTCATCAATTCCCTACACTCATGACACTCTTCCTGCTTCCTCTCTTGCAGGCTTCCCAGAGCTCTGAGGGGAGGGAGAATTTCATAGGGAAATCCCTTTTAGAGCTGGGTGTTTTAAAGTCTCTGCATAATATTGAATTGTGAGTCTCTGTATGCAATTCCATTTGATGAAAAAGAAGCATCTCTGTGGATTCACGAACATGGCTATCTATCAGGTATCTATCAGTTGAGGGAACAAAGCAACACATTTTAATAACAGCAGCCTGGGCTGCTTGAAATTTTCCACAGGATGTCCTGCCTAAAACTCTAGTAACTGCTACCTAAACCCCATGGTAAACTGGTTTTCTCACAATAGAGGGCCTATGGGATCTTTATCCCTCAATATATGGAGACCTCCTAATAAGTGAATATATACCATATTTCTCTTTTTGCATTTTATTACTTAACCCAGAATGATTTTTTCTGGTTCCATCATTTGCCTGAATATATATCATGATGTCATTATCTTAGTTGAATAACACTCCATTATGAAAATATTCCACATTTTCCCCAAAGAAGATTGTCAGTCATGTTCTTTAGTCCTTGGAAGTTGCTGGGAATTTAATCTTTGTATTGAATTACAAACTATCAGGACAATTATGTTCTTTTAGCCTAGAAATCCCTCCATCTTCTACTTCCTGGTTATTTGAATTACAATGGCCACTTAAAGCTCATTTATTTACATTTGGAATCTCCAGAGAGGAAATGTCTGGGAAGTGTTAGGAGTTATGTCCTTGATGGATGATATAATATCTTTTGTATCCCTAAGTTCTTTCTCAGCCTTTTTGTATTTGTATACAGGAGGGCTACTGAATTTTTTTAGTTAATTTTGTATCCAGCCACTTTGCTGAAGGTGTTTATCAGCTGTAGGATTTCCCATGTAGAATTTTTGGTTTCACTCAGATATACCATCAAAAAATCTGCAATTAGTGACATGTTGACTCCTTCCTTTATGATTTCTACCCATTTGATATTGTTCAAATTTTTTAGTGCACTAGCATGGACTTCCAGAACTATGTTGAAGAGATATAAAGAGAGGGGGCAGCCTTGCAATGTTTCTGATTGCAGTGGGATTGCTTTAAGTTTCTCTCAGTTTAGTTTGTTGTTGGCTACAGGCTTACTCTATATTGCCTTTACTATGTTTACATATGAGCCTTGTATCCCTATTCACTCCAATACTTTAAACATGAATGGATGTTTTACTTTGACAAATGCTTTTTCCACAAATCATTAGAAGAAGATATCAGAAGATGAAAAGAAAATATCTCATGCTTATGACTTGGCAAAGTAACATAATAAAAATGGCCATCTTACCAAAAGCAATCTACAGATTCAATGAAATTCTTATCAAATCACTACAAAATTCTTTACAGGATTTGAAAGAAAAATTCTCAACTGCATATGTAAAAACCAGGAACCCAGAATTGTTAGAAAATCCTGTACAATAAAAAGATCTTCTGGAGGTATCACCATCCCTGATCCCCAGGTGTACTTTAGACCACAAGTAATAAAAACTGCATGGTACTGGCATGGAAACAGAATGGTCAATCAATGGAACCAAACAGAAGACTCAGAAATAAGCCCACACACTTATGGACACCTGATCTTCGATAAAGATGCCAAAATCATACAAAGGAAGAGATAGCATCTTCAACAAATGGTGCAGGTCTAACTGGATATCTACATGTAGAAAAATTCAAATAGATCCATACTTATCACTCTGCAAAAAAGTAAGTCCAAGTGGATCAAACACCTCAACATAAAACCAGATATGTGAAATCAGTTAGAAGGAAAAGTGGGGAGGACCCTAGAACTCATTGGTACAGGAGAAACCTTCCTGAACATAACACCAACAGCACAGGCTCTAAGAGCAACAATCAATAAATGGGACCTCATGAACATGAAAAGTTTCTGTAAAGCAAAGGACACCATCATCAAAACAAAACAAATGGCTGTAGATTGGGAAAGAACCTTCACCATTTCTTTATCTGACAAAGGGCTAATATCTAGTATATATAAAGAATGAAAGAACTTGAAAAGCAAAAAATTAAGTAATCCAATTAAAATATGGGGAACAGAGCTAAACAGCATTCTCAATAGAGGAATATCTAATGGCAGACAAACATTTAAGAAATGCTCAAAATCATTCACCATCAGGGGAAAAGCAAATCAAAACGACCCAGAGATTTTCCCTTACACCTACAAAAATGGCTAAGATCAAAAACTCAAGTGACAACACATACTTGAGAAGTTGTAGAGAAGGGAAACTCCTCCACTGTTGGTAGGAATGTAAACTTCTACCACTGCTGGTGGGAATGTAAACTTGTACAACCACTCTGGAAATCAATCTAGCGTTTTATTAGACAACTAGGAAGAGTGCTTCCTTAAGATCCAGTTATACCACTCCTAGGCATATATCCAAAAGTGGCTCAAGTACACAATATGGACATTTCCTCAACCATGTTGTAGCAGCTTTATTTATGATAGCCAGGAGGACCTGTAAATAACACAGATGACCCCAACTGAAAAATGGATACAGAAATTTTGGTCCATCTACACAATGGAATATTATTCAGGAACAAAAAAAACAAGGAAATCATGAAATTTGCAGGTAAATGTTGAGAACTGGAAGTGAGCCATCCCAGAAGCAGAAAGCCATACCTAGTATATAGCCACTCATATAAGAATATAATGTAGGATAAACCTACTAAAATCTATACACCTAAAGAAACCAATCAAGAGGGAGGACTCTTGCTAAAATGTACAATCCACATCCAGAAATGGAAAGAGGATGGACATCAGAAAAAGGAGAAAACAGGGAGCATGTTAGCAGCCTGCCATGTAGGACCTCTGAAAGGCTCTGCACTGCAAAATATCAAAGCAAATGCTGAGACTTATGGCCAACTTATGCTTGGGAACAGGGCATGAAATCTTATGAAAGAATTGGGAAATAGTAAGATCTGGAGAGGACAGGAGCTCCACAAGGAGAGCAACAGAACCAAAACTTCTGAGCATAAGGGTCTTTCCTGAGACTCATATTTCAACCAAGTACCATGCATGGAGATAACCTAGAACCCCTGCAAAGATATTGCCCATGGCAGTTCAGTGTCCAAGTGGGTTACATAGTATTAGGAACAGAGACTGCCTCTGACATGAACTGCAGCCACACCTGATGAGACCTAATTGACTAGGATCAGAAGGAAGGGAAAGAAGACCTCCCTTATCAGTGTACTTGGGGCTGGGCATGCATGCATAGCATGGAGGAAAGGTGGGATTGGAACTGGAGGAGGGAGGGAACCACAAGGGTGGGGGGAACAAAGTGAATAAAGTGTAATTAATAAAGAATTTAATACTTTAAACATGAATGGGTGTTGGACTTTGTCAAATGCTTTTTCGGCATCTAAGGAGATGATCATGTGGTTTTTCTCCTTCAGTTTGTTTATGTGGTGGATTACATTGATGGATTTCCATATGTTGAACCACCCTTGCATGCCTGGGATGAAGCCTACTTGGTCATGGTGGATGATATCTTTGATGTGTTCTTGGATTCGGTTTGCAAGTATTTTATTGAGTATTTTTGCATCAATATTCATAAGAGAGATAGGTCTGAAGTTCTCTTTTTTTTGTTGGGTCTTTGTGTGTTTTGGGTATCAAGGTAACTGTCGCTTCATAGACTGAGTTTGGTAATGTTCCTTCTGTTTCTATTTTGTGGAATAGTTTGAGAGAATTGAGATGGACACTCAACCAAAGTCCATGAGAGGATAAAACCTAGAACCTCTTCTCAGATGTTATCCGTGATAGCTCAGTAATCAATTGGTTTCCCATAGTAAGGGGAACAAGGACTATTACTAACAGGAACTCAATGACTGGCTCTTTGACCTCCCCACCTCCCAAGGGAGGAGCAGTACTGTTAAGCCACAGAGGAGGACTTTGCAGCCAGTCTTGAAAATACCTGACAAAAGGGAGTCATATGAAATAGGAGGAGGTCCTCCCCTACTAGTGGACTTGGAAAGGGGCAGGGAGGAGACGAGGGAGGCAGGGTGGGATTGGGGAGGGAATGAGGGATACAGCTGGGATACAGAATTACAAAATGTAACTAATGAGAAAAACAAAATTATGGAAAAGAAAAAAAAATAAAGAATTTAAAAAAAGAAATAAAAGTGGAACAATTTCTCTTTCCTGAAGGCCCAGTTTTAATTGTAAATCCCAGGAACAGTAGGATTGCTCACAGACCACTGATTATGACACAGCTCCTAAACCAGCCAGATCACTCAAGCATCCTTCCTCATACATGGTTGGCAACACTAGTGTGGACCAACACCATGTGTCAAATAGTTTATTGCCCCTCAGTTCTCCTTTCACATACACCAATCTTTCTCTTTTCAGCCAAACCAGTCGCAGGAATTGTCTGGTTTCCTTCTCTTTTTCTCCTCTTAACTACTCAATACACCAAGGAAGCCTAGACCCTGCCAGTCTATTGTATCAATAAGAATATGAAGGAATATTTGTTGAGCATGCGAGTAACTACTCAGTTCAAAGTCACAACCTAGGAAATTTAAGATCCAAGACCACACTAGGAGAGTACCTTGTCATTAGGTATATTCCCCTTACTCCCACATCAATTTGAAGCTTCCCTACTTAGAAAGATCTCCAACTAAATAAATATTAAAGTTTCATTTCCAACCTTTCATTGTCACAGAGGTAAATAGGAATAAAGGTGTGGGATCTGGATAAAGCGATGAGATAAAGGCTTCTTGTGTTTCACAAGAAAAAGTCATGTGTGCACAGTATTAGGGGTACTGGACACTGAGGAAAGTTTGTTCACTCATCTCCAGGGAAACTTCAAGATTCTCTCATGGGCTGATTGTCCTAGATGTAGAATTACATCATGCAACAGGTGAAAGCCAGTAAGAGTTTCAGGAGCCAGTTATTGAGCCAAATGAACAGCCTTTCTGAGAGTAAGGCTGAGCAGCCTTACATGGCTCAATCTGGGCAGCTGAAAGCACACAACCTAGAAATGACAGTTCTTGTTTCCAATACTCTTAGTTCAGGAAAAGTCTAACATTTTCCTTTTATTCATTTTATTTTTTATGAATTACATTTTATTCATTTTGTCTTTCCCCATAAAATCCTCCTTCCACCCCTCCCAATCTTCCCTCCCCGATCTCCATGCATGTTCCTCCTCAAGTCCACTGAAACGAGAGGTCTTGCTCTTATTCCTTCTGAACATAGTCTATTAGATCTCAACAGGAGTGGCTGCATTGTCATCTTCTGTGGCCTTGTAAGACTGCTCCTCTCTCATGATTAGGTGATCAAAGTTCACGCTAATCAGTTCATGTCCCAGGCAGTCCCTGTTCCCATTACTATGGAACCCACTTTGCAACTGAAATGCCATGGGCTACATTTGTGCAGAGGTTCTAGGTTATGTCCATGTGTGGTACATGGTTGGATTATGGGCCTGAGGAAAAACCCCTGTGTTATCACTTGAGTTTTTGATCTTGGCCATTCTGATGGGTGTAATGTGAAATCTTAGGGTTGTTTTGGTTTGCATTTCCCTGAGAGCAAATGACATTGAGCATTTCCTTAAGTGTTTGTCTGCCATTTGATATTCCTATATTGAGAATTCTCTGTTTAGCTCTGTTCCCCAGTTTTTAATTGGATTACTTGATTTTTTGCTTTTCAAGTTCTTTTATTCTTTATATATACTGGATAATAGCCCTGTGTCACATAGAGGGTTGGTGAAGACTCTTTCCCAATCTGTAGGCTGTAGTTTTGTTCTGATGATGGTATCCTTTGTTTTACAGAAGCTTTTCAGTTTCATGAGGTCCCCATTTATTGATTCTTGCTCCTTAGACAATGTGTTGTTGGTGTTCTGTTTAGGAAGTTGTCTCTAGTGTCAATGAGTTCTAGGGTCCTCCCCAAATTTTCTTCTAACCAATGTCACATGTCTGGTTTTATGTTGAGGTCTTTGATCCACATGGACTTAGGTTTTGTGCAGGCTGATAATTATGGATCTGTTTGTATTTTTCTACATGTAGACATCCAGTTAGACCAGCAGCATTTGTTGAAGATGATATCTGTTTTTTCCATTGTATGGTTTTGGCATTTTTGTCAAAGATCAGGTGTACATAAGTGTGTGGATTTATTTCTGGTTCTTTTACTTGGGTCCATTGATCCACCGTTACGTTTCTATGTTAGTACCATTTTGTTTTTATTACTGTTGCTTTATAGTACAGCTTGAGATCAGGGATGGTGATACTTCTAGAAGATCTTTTATTGTGGAGGATTGTTTTAGCAATTCTGGGTGTCTTGTTTTTCCATAAGAAGTTGAGAATTTTCAAGGTCTGTAAATAATTGTGTTGGTAATTTGATGGGAATTGCATTAAATCTGTTGATTGTTTTTGGTAACATGACCATTTTTACTATGTTAATCCTGCCAAGCCATGAGCCTGGAAGATCTTTCCATCTTCTGATACATTCTTTCAATTCTTTGTTCAGATTCTTGAATTTTTTTTTTCATACAAGTCCATGACTTGCTTGGTTAAGGTTACACGAAGGTACTTTATGTCTTTGTCTGAATACAAGAACACATCAAGGATACCATCCACTATGACCAAGTCGACTTCATCCCAGGTATGCAGAGGTGGTTCAGCATACGGAAATCCATCAATGTGATCCACCATATTAAAAAAAAAATTAAAGATAAAAAACAATTGATAATGTCCTTAGATGCTGAAAAAGCAGTTGTCAAAATCACAAATCCATTCCTGTTTAAAGTATTGGAGAGATCAGGGATACAAGGCACATACATAAAGGTGGTAAAGGCAATATATAGCAAGCCTTTAGCCAATATCAAATTCAACAGAGAAAAAAAATAAACAATCTCACTGATATCAGGGACAAGGCCAGTGTTCCCACTCTCTCCATATGTCTTCAACATAGTTTTGGATGTCCTTGCTAGAGCAATAAGATGATTGAAGGTGATTATGAGGATAGAAATCTGAAAGGAAGAGGTCAAAATATCACTATTTGCAGATTATATGATAGTATACCTGAGTGACCCCAAAAAATTTACCAGGGGACTCCTACAACTGATAAACACCTTCAGCAAAGGAGCTTGATACAAAATTAACTCAAAAACATCAGTAGCCCTACCTTACACAAAAGATAATAGGAATGATAAAGAAATTTGGGAAACAAAAAGAATTGTAGTATCTAACAAGGCCATACTTGCTAAACCCAACCAGACAGTTCCTCAGTGCGGACTCCACATGTAAATAGATGGGTATCAAGGAACATTACAATTCAAATCATCAGGAAGTACAGGAAGAGGGAGGGAATTCTAAAGTAAAAGAACATTTTTATCCTGAAAGTTTGTTTACTTTATAACCACAAAGGAAGGCTCCAGAACCAGGTAATTTAAATCATTTTCTAGCATTACAGGTTGATCTGTGACCTCATTTTTAATATGAACTACAAATTCTAAGCAATTAAATTTCAAAGAAAGTTTGGAATACCCATATCTTCTTAGACTGAAGATTACTTGAGTCATTTTCTCCAGATCTGTTTTGTTAACAGTAGAAATGTACCTGTCATTGCCTTTATAAAGGTGAGTATTTATGATTACTGTATCAGTAAAAATGACAGAAAGTTTCATGGGGAAATGGTCCTAGTTTCTGCCTAATGCATCTTTCCAAGCACTTTGTGTAGACCACTGAGATATTGAATATAGACATGTTGTCCACTTGCTTCAAACTCTTGGTCTTTCTATTTTTCCAATGAACTATAACTTGCCTGAAAGATGGATTCTGACTTCATCCTGGGGACAACTAACATAGTTATGCTGACATCTTTTGGTTCTGTGTATAATTGTGATGATTAAGGGAAAATAGCAAAATAAATTGGTTCCCAAAAGAATATAAAGTGCATAGTAAAAAGATCACTTGCTACATACTACTTTATTCAAATTCCAAACAAGACTGAAATAGAAAAGACTCATTTGAATTCCCTTGTATATTCATGTTTTATTTTACCTACTTACTCAGATCAATTAGTAGTGTTGATGGGAGCTGTATGACTAGATTGATCCTTGCATGTTCCCATAGACAAATGGTTCTCCTTCTGTGAGTTTTTTACTTCTTTTGTTTTTGGTGAGGACATGTAAGGCTTTTTTAGAGTTCACCTATCACATCTCCTGCATATCAGATATTTACATTATGATTCATAAGTCTAGCAAAACTACACTTTTAAAGTAACACACATGATGTTTTATTTTTGATCATGGTCACCTTAATATAAGGAAATCTTTTGAAGGGTCACAGGATTGGGAAGGTTGAAAACTACTACTCTAGACTGTGAGTACAATAGCACTGACAAAGAAATTAGGAAAACAAAAGAAATTATATTAACTAAAAATGCCTTAACTCCTAAAACTTCCAAGACATTTCCTCACTGGGGACTCCACAAATAAATAGACTTTAAGGGGACATTGCAATTCAATGAACAGTAAGTGGAAGAAGATGGAGGTATTAGGCTAAAAATAACATAGATATCCTGAAAGTTTGTCATTCAATACAATGATTAAAGTACCTCAAACTTCCAAAGACTAAAAAAACAGCCCTCACATCCTTTTTTTGGGAAAAATGTAGACTATTTCCATAATGGAATATTACTCAGTTAAGAAAATGATATCATGACATTTTCATGCAAATGAATGGAACCAGGAAAAATATTACTGGGGGAAGTAAATAAAATGCAGACAAAAAATATGGTATGTATTCCCTTATTAGGAGCACTGTCTGCCAAGTAGTTTATTGCCCCTCAGTTCTCCTTTCAAAATACACCAATCTTTCTCTATTTCAGCCAGACTAGTCCCAGGAATTGTCTGGTCTCCTTCACTTTTCCCTGTTCTTAAAACCTCAATAGCCCAGGAAATCCTAGACTCTCCCAGCCTATTATATCAATAATAACGTGAAGCTACATGTAGAGAGTATGCAAGTAAATGCTCATTTCAAAGTCACAACATAGGAAATTTCAGATCTAAGACCACAATAGGAGACCACATTGTCACTGGGAACATTCCCCTTAATCTTACATCACTTTGAAGCTCCCTACATAGGAAGCTGTCCAATGAAAAATTAAATTTTCATTTACTACCTGACATTGTCACAGAGATAAACAGGCTTAAAGGTGTGGTATTTGTATAAAAGGATGATATAAAGGCTTGCTTGTTTTCACAAGAAAAAGTCACATGTGCACAGGATCAGAGATACAGGACACTTTGGAATGTTTGTTTTATGGACTCCATGGAAACCTCAAGATTCCCTAAGGTGCAAATTGGCTGAGAGGGTAAATGATGTCATGAAAAAGGTGAAAGTCAGTAAGAGTTTCAGGAGCCACCTATTAAAAGGGCAAAGTGGACAGCCTGCTGGGGGGAAAGGGTAGTCAGCCCTACAGGCCTCAATCTGGACAGCTAAACCATACAACCCAGAGATGACAGTTCCTTTGTCCAAGACACTAGCTAGACAGACATATTCAGAAAGAGAAAGACTGAGACAAACAGAAAGGAAAATATGATGTGACAGATATGGATAGACAGAGATTCCCTTCTGTCTGGTCACTTTCATTGGCATATCAACCTCAAAGCACATGATCTGATAACAAAACTCCATTAGGAATTACATTATCTAACAAGGCCATATCATCTAAACTTTTCAAGACGTTTCCCCAATGTGGACTAACCTTGTAAATAGTAAATTGCAAGGAGACATTGCAATTCAAATCAAAGGAAGTGGAATAAGATGGAAGGGCTTCTAGGCTTAAAGAATATAGTTATCCAGATAATTTGTCATTCAATAAAATGATTAAAATCTCAACTTTGAAGATATAAAGAACATTACTAACAATCTCCTTTGGTAAAATGTGTATTATTTCCATAATGGAGTATTATTCAGCTAAGAAAATGACATCAAGATACTTTTAGGCAAATGGATGGAACCAGAAAAAAATCACCCGGGGTGATTTTACCTAAAATGCAGAAAACCAAATCAGGTATGTATTTACTTATTACATCTCCTAATGGTGGGATAAAGTTCCAATACTCCATCTATTGTGACCAAGCCTGTCTTCCACAAGGGCAATTGGGTGGCAGTTTTGTTGGACCAGGATATTCTATGGAATTTTTCAAGCAACCCAGTCTCTTGTTATTAAAATATGTTGTTTTCTGCCTTCAACTCATAGATTAGATTGTAGCAACAGAGAGCTTCCTTCTCCATCAAATGGGCATGCATACAGAGACCCACATTCTGATAATATGCAGAGAGAGACCCTAAATCACCCAGCTCTAAATGTGATTTCCTTATGAAATTATCCCTCTCCTAAGAGCTCTGGGCAGCCTGAAGAAGAGGAGGCAGAAATAATATCACAAGTAGAGTAAATTATGGACACAGGAGAACAATGCCCTGAGAATCAGGCCACAGAGGAAGATAATGCAGCCATCCTTGATGACACCTGATAAGCTAGGGTCAGATAGAAGGGGGAGGAGGCCCTCCCCTGTCAAAGAACTAGAGAAAGTTATAGGGGTAGAAGAAAGAGTCTGAGTGAAACTGGAAAAAAGAGGGAGGAGGTATCAGAGAAAAAACAACGTGAAAAAATCTTAACAAATAAATACACAAGAAAATCTGTGACTAAGGTTATGAAGTATAGAGCTTTTGAGGACTGGGGACTTCTTCTTGGGAATGATACCAGGGTGGGGCAAGGATGAACTGTGTTTTCTTTATGGGACTTGGCACTGAGTCTCTGGTCATGTTCCAATGAGTAGATGAAAATCACATGCTTCAATTGATGTATTTTATTGAAAATTTTTTTTATTGTGACACATAGGTAGAAATTTGAACCTGGGAACAATGGAAAAGGAGTGTAATGTATGTCATATGAAATTTAAGCTTAACAAATAAAAATTATATGTTGACAACATTTACAATGACTTTTAACACGGAGAAAAGATTCTGCTAAAGGATGGCAGAGTTTATCTTTATAAAGACATGCTTTCCAGGAACTCATTATATAGCAGAGAATCCTACCCATGAACTAGTAGTTACCCAGAAATTTCAGACCCCATGATCTCAGGTGGCACTTCTAAACAAGCAGTCCTGTCACTAACACTACATTTAGATATTTTGTCTGGAGGACACAGCTGCTCTTTTTTTTTTTTTTTCCTAGAGATATAACCCAGACCCATTTCTCTGTCCTGAATTAACAGTTTTAACTGTAAACTCCAGGACCAGGAGGATTCCTCACTGACCCAAGTTAGGATACATTTGCCAATCCAGCCAGGTCAGCCAAGGCAGCCCTGCTTATAGAGTTGGAAACACTAGTGTGGAACATCACCAGCTGTCAAATACTTTATTGCCCCTTAGTTATTCTTTCACATACACCAATCTTTCTCTGTTACAGCCAAACTAGTCCCAGGAATTATCTGGTTTCCTTCTCTTTTCTCTGCTCTATGGACTCAATATCCCAGGGGTCCCTATACTGTGCAAGCCTATTATATCAATAATAATATGAAGATAAACTTAGTGAGGACCTGAGTATTTGCTCAGTTCAAAGTCACTACCTAGAAAAGTACAAATTGAAGACCACAGTAGGAAACCACATTGCCATTCCTTACAGTCCCATAATCCCACATGATTTTGAAGTCTCCCTACTTAGGAAGTTTTCCAAATAAACATTAAAACATTAATGAAACATTAAAGTTTCATTTCCTTGCTTACATTGTCACAGATAAAGAAGAGTAAAGGTGTAGGATCAGAATAAAGGGATGTAATAAAGGCTTGTGTTTCACAAGAAAAAGTCACTTGTGCACAGGATTAAGGATACTTGACTGAGGAAACCTCCATGGAAACCTCAAGATTCTCTCAGGTGCTGATTGGCTGAAAGGCAGAATGATGTCATGAAACAGGTGAAAGCCAGTAAGAGTTTCAGGAGCCAGGTATTAAAAAAGCCAGTGGACAGAGCAGCCCTACATGCCTCAGTCTGGGGAGCTGAAAGCACACAACCCAGAGATAACAGTTCCTGTGTCCATGACTCCTAGTTGAGGAAAATTGTCACATATTTCTTTCAAATGGTCATTAACAAATCATGTGTCATTGATATGTGAGTTTCACGTTATGACAGATTCCATTATTTTTGGTAAATGCAGAGATCTGATCACAGCATTACTGTGAATTACTTGATGTTCAAATGCTCCCTGATCAAGGCAAATCTTTGAACAAAAAGTGTTAAATTAGGACCTTGCTTACATTTTTACAGACACTATCCAGGATGTACACATCAGCAAGCAGTCATCGTGTTTTAGTCTTTCAGCAGAACTGAGAGCATTTCATACTGAATCATAAGTGGCAGGCAGAGAGAGAAAAAGAGGGAAAGAGCTAAACAGACATATTCACAAAGAGAGAGACAGAAACAAAGGTATAAATTGAAAAAAGACCATGAGACAGACTCCATTCTGTCCAGTCACTTTGATTGGCATATCACCTCAAAACAGACCATCGGATAATACAATTCCAATAGGAATTACATTAGCTGACAAGGCCATACTGTCTTCTCTCTCACACATTTCCTCAATGTGGCCTAATCTTGTAAATAGATGAGGTTAAAGGGGGAAATCACCAGGAAGTGAAAGAAGATGGAAGAACACCTAGGCTAAACTTTCAGTTATCCTGAAAGTTTCTCATTCAATACAATGATTAACAGCCCAACAAATTCTAAAGACTAAAGAACAAGTTGGAAAATCTTCTTTTGGGAAAATGTTGAATGTTTCCATAACCAAGTATTATTCAGCTAGAAAATGACATCTTGATTTTTTCAGGCAAATGGATGGAACGATGAAAAATCATCCTGGGTGAAGTAACTAAATTGCAGAGAGACAAATGTGGTATGTATTCACTTAATAGGAGGTCTCTTAATTGTGGGGGGATAAAGTTCCAATAGGCCATCTATTGTGATCAAGCAAGTCTTCCACTAGAGGTTTTGGGTGGCAGTTAATTGAGTTGTGGGGCTAGGGCATCCTATGGAAATTTTCAAGTAACCCAAGCTGTTGTTATTAAAATATGCTGCTCTCTGCCCTCAACTGATTGATCATTGTCATGTTCTTGGATCCTCAGAGATGCTTCCATCTGCATCAAATAGGATTTCATAAAGAGACCCACAGTCTGATATTATGCAGAGAGGGACCTTAAAACACCCAGCTCCAAACCAGATTTCTTTATAAATTTCTCCTTCTCCTCAGAGCTCTGGAAAGCCTGCAGGAGAGGAGGCAGGAAGACTATCACAACTAGAGGGAATTGCAGACACAAGGAGAACAATGACCTGAGAATCAGACCACAGAGGAAGCTGATGCAGCCAGCCTGGATGAGACCTGATAAGTTATGTTAAGATAGAAGGACAAAGAGATTCTCCCATATCAGGGAACTATAGAAAGGTTGTAAGGGTAGATGAAGGAGGCTAGGTGGGACTGTAAGTAGAAAGGGAGGTGGCAGCAGAGGGGATAGAAATTGAACAATATGTAATAAAGAAATACATAAGAAAAATTGTGATCAAGGTGATGAATTATAGATCTCTTCAGGGCTCATGGCATTTTCTTGGGGGTGGTACAAGCATTCAGGAAGGATGAACTCAGTTTTATTTAAGGGACTTGGTGTTGAGACTCTGATCATGTCTCAATGAGTATATGAACAACACATACTTGAATTGAGTTATTTTAAAGACAAAAAATTTTAGTGTGACACATGGATAGGATTTTTAACTTGGGAGCAACAGAGCAGGAGTGTAATGTATAGTATATGAATTTACCACATAATCAATTAAAATGATATGTTGAAAACTTTTGCAATGATTTTAACCTGGAGAACAGATTTAGCTAAAGGAATACAGACTATGTCTTAGTAAGGCAGGAACTCATTATGTAGCAGAAAATTCTAGCCATGAACTACTGGTTACCCAGCTACTTCATACCTCATGAGCTCAGGTGGCACTTCTGAACAAGCAGTCCTGGCACTAATGCTGTGTTTGTAGGGTTTGCTTGGAGGACCACCGTAGGAAACCATTTTGCTCTTGCATCCTAGGCATATAACATGGAAATATTTTTCTATCCTGAAGGATTAGACTGAACTGTAAACCAAGACGAGATGAAATGCTCACTGAACACTGAGTAGGAGACAGCTGTCAATGCAGCCAGGTTAGCCAAGACAATCCTGCTCATAGATGATTGGCAACAGTAGTGTGGAACAAGTTGACAAGCTGTCAACTCTTCATTGCCCCTCAGTTATCCATTTAAACGCAGAGATATTTCTCTTTTTGCACCAGACCAGACCAGGAATTATCTGGTTTCCTTCTCTTTCCCCTGCTCTAAAGACTCAATATCTCAGGCTACCCCAGGCCCATCCAGCCTATTATTCACAAGATTGTGAAGGAATATTTAGTGAGTATGCCAGTAAAAGCTCAGTTCAAAATCACAACCTAGTAAATGTTATATCCAAGACCATAGTAGGAAAGTACCTTGTTATTTCATACATTTTATTTAATCTCATGTCACCTTGAAGATTCTCTGTTTAGGAAGGTGTCCAATTTAGTAAATATTAAAGTTTCATTTCCTATCTGACATTGTCACAGAGGTAAACAGGAGTAAAGGTGTGGGATCTGGATAAAGGAATGAGATAAAGGCTTGATGGGTTTCACAATAAAAAGTCATGTGTGTACACAATCATAGATACTGGACACTGAGGAAAGTATGTTAACTCATCTCCAAGGAAACCTCAAGATTCTTTCCAGTGCTGATAGGCTAAGAGGGAAAATGATGCCATGAAACAGGTGAAAGGCAATAAGAGTTTCAGGAGGCAGTTATTAAAGAGGCCAAGAGGACAGCCTGCTTGAGAGAATGTCTGGGAAACCCTACATGCTTCAATCTGGGTAGCTGAAATCACACAACCTAGAGATGTCAATTCCTGTGTCTAAGACACTTAGTTCAGGAAAAGTTTCACATATTTCTTTCAAGTGATCATAAAATTGCTCTAGCAAGTACTTCCAGAACTATGGTGAAGAGATATGGAGAAATTGGGAAGCCTTGTCTTGTCCCTGATTTCAGTGGGATTACTGTAAGTTTCTCTCCGTTGAGTTTGATTTTGGCTATAGGCTTGCTACATATCACCTTTACTATGTTTAGATATGTGCATTGTATCCCTGATCTCTCCAATACTTTAAACATGGATTTTGTCAAATGCTTTTTCAGCATCTAGGGAGATTATCATGTGTGTGTTTTTTTTCTTTGAGTTTGTTAATATGGTGGATCACATAGATGGATTTCCATATATTGAACAACCCCTGCATTCTGAGGATGAAGCTTACTTGGTCATTGTGGATGATATCTTTGATGTATTCTTGTATTCAGCTTGCAAATATTTTTTTGGGGAGGGGTATTTTTGCATCAATGCTCATAAGGAGATTGGCCTGAAATTTTCTTTCTTTGTTGGCTCTTTGTGAGGTTTAGGTACAAAGGTTACTGTGTGGCTTCATAGCATGAGTTTGGTAATGTTCCTTGTTTTTTTTTTTTTTTTTTTTTTTTTTTTTTTGTTTTGTTTTGTTTTGTTTGTTTCTGAGTAACATTCCATTGTGTAGATGTACCACAATTTATGTATCTATTTTTAATTTGGATCACATCTGGGTTGTTTCCAGGTTCTGGCTATTATAAATAAACCTGCTACAAACATGGTTGAACAAATGTCCTTATTGTGTACATGAGCCTCTTTTGGATATATGCCTAGGAATGGTATAACTGGATCTTGAGGAAGTGCTATTCCTAGTTGTCTGATAAAGCACCAGATTGATTTCCAGAATGGTTTTAAAAGTATATAGCCCTTGGCAGTTCTGTGTCCAAGTGGGTTCCATAGTAATGGGAAGAGGGACTGCCTCTGACATAAAATGATTGTTTTGCTCTTTGATCACCTCTCCCTGAGGGGAGGAGCAGCCTTACCATGTGACAGAAGATGAAAATTCAGCGACTCCTGATGAGATCAGAAGGAAGGAAAGGGGGACCTCCCCTATCAGTGGAATTCGGGAGAGGCATGTGTGAAGAAAGAGGAGGAAAGGTGTGATTAGGAGGGGAGAGGGGAGGGGTTTATTGGGGGATACAAAGTGAATCCCCCAATGTAATAAATAAATGTAATAAATAAAAATAAAAATAAATGTTTATATTCCCACAAGCAGTGGTAAAAGCTTACATTTCCTCTCCAGCATGTGCTGTCACTTAAAGCTTTTCAGTTTTATAAGGTCCCATTTACTCTTAGAGCCTGTGCTGTCGATGCCTGTGATCAACTTGGACTTTAGTTTTGTGCAGGCTGATAAGTATGGATCTATTTGCTTTACAGCTTCTTTAGTTTTGGGTTTATTCCTCTGTCAGAAAAAGGGTTGGTGAAGATTCATTCCCAATCTGTATGCAGTCGTTTTGTTCCAATGACATTCTCGTTTGCTTTACAGAAGCTTTTCAGTTTCAGGAGGTCCCATTTATTGATTTTTGCTCTTAGAGTCTGTGCTGTTGCTGTTCTGTTCAGGAAGTTGTCTCCTGTACCAATTAGTTCTAGGGTATTCCTCACTTTTTATTCTAACCAATTTAATGTGTCTGGTTTCATGTTAAGGTCTTTGATCCACTTGGACTGTAGTTTTATTCAGGGAGATAAATATGGATCTATTTTCATTTTTCTACATGTAGACATCTAGTTAGACCAGCACCATTTTTTGAAGATGCTATCTTTTTTCCATTGAATGGTTTTGTCATCTTTGTCTAAAATCTCATCTCCATAGTGAATGGGTTTATTTCTGGGTCTCCTATTTGGTTCCATAGATCTACCATTCTGTTTCTACGCCAGTACCATGCACTTTTTATTACTTGTGTTCTATAACACACCTTGTGATCAGGGAGAGAGATACCTCCAGAAGATCTTATTGTATAGGATTCTTTCAGCAATTCTGTGTTTCTTGTATTTCCATATGAAGTTGAAAATTTTCCTTTCAAGTTCTGTAAAGAATTGTGTTGCTAATTTGATGGGAATTACATTGAATCTGTAGATTGCTTTTGGTAAGATGGCCATTTTCACAATGTTAAGCCCCAAGCTATAAGCTTGGGAAACTTTTCCATCTTCTGATACCTTCTTGTAATTCTTTCTCTGGAGTCTTGAAATTTTTTACATACAAGTCCTTATTTGCTTCTTTAGGGTCACACAAAGTTACATTATGTCTTTGACCAAAATACAAGAACATTTCAAAGATTTCATCCACTATGACCATGTAGGCTATTTCCCAAGTATTCAGGTGTGGTTCAATATATGCAAATTCATCAATGTGATCCACCATATTAACAAACTAAAAAAAATAAAAAAATAAAAAGATAATCTTCTTAGCTGCAGAAAAAGCATTTGACAAAGTCAAACCTTCATTTATTTTTATATGTGCTTTATTTTTAAAGCACATATCTAAATATAGTAAAGGCAATATGGAGCAAACCTATAGCCAACAACAAACTAAACTGGGAGAAACTTAAAGCAATCCCACTGAAATCAGGAGCAAAGCAAGGCTGCCCACTCTCTCCAGTATTCATTATAGTTCTGGAAGTCCTTGATAGTACAACAAGTAATTTGAACAAGATAGAGGGAATAGAAATCAGAAAGAAGAAATCAGAAAGAAGTGAAAGTATCGCTATTTTTTTGACAGTATATCTAGTGAACCCAAGAATTCTACATGGGAAAATCTCCAGTTGATAAACATCTACAGCAAAGTGGCTGGATACAAAATTAAGTAAAAAAAATAAATAGCCCTCTTGTATATAAAAGAAATTAGGGGAACAAAAGATCTTATATTATCTAACAAGGCCATAACTCCTAACACTCCAAAACATTTCCTCACTGGGAACTCCACATGTAAATAGTTGAGCTTCAAGGGGCCATTGCAATTCTAATCACCAGAAAGTGGAAGAAGCAGGGGGGACTTCTAAGCTAAAAGAACATAATTTTCTGATAACTTATCATTCAATACAATGATTAATGTCCCAGCAACTTCCAAAAACTACAATGTCCTATGGGAAAAATGTGGAATATTTCAATAGTAGAGTATTATTCAGCTAAGAAAATATCATCATGATATATATTCAGGCAAATGGATGAAATCAGGGAAAATCATCATGGGTGAAGTAATTAAAGTGCAGAAAGACAAATATGGTATGTATTCACTTATTAGGAGGTCTCCTAATAGTAGAGGATAAAGTTCCAATAGGCCATCTATTTTGACCAAACCTGTCTTCAACTAGGGTGATGGGCTGGCTGTAATTGAGTTGGTGTCAGGGCATCCTCCAAAAATTTTAAAGCAAAGCAGGATGTTTACATTAAAATATGTTATTCTCTGCCCTCAACTGATAGATCAGTGCCATGTATTTGGATCCACAGAGATGCTTCCTTCTGCATCAAATGGGAGAGAGAGACCCACAGTCCAATATTATACAGAGAGACAGCGACCTTCAAACACCCAGTCCTAAATAGGTTTTCCCTATGAAATTCTCCCTTCCCTCAGAGCTCTGGGAAGCCTACAGGAGAGGAGGCATGAAGACTATCATAAATAGGAAGAATTGAGGAAACAAGTAAAAAATTGTCCTGAGGATCAAGCCCCAGAGAAGGATGAGGTAGCCAGCCTTGTTAAGAATTGATAAGCTAGGGTCAGATAGAAGTGGGAGTAGGACCAATGCCCTCCCCTATCAGGGAATTAGGGGTAAAAGAAGGAGGGAATAGAAGGAGAAGAGGGAGTGGGGGAAAGAATGCACACAAAGAAAGCATATTGTAATAAAGAAATATATAAGAAAAACTGTGATCAAGGTGATAAAGTATAGAGCTCTTCAGGACTGATGGCTTCTTCTTGAGGGTGGTGCCAGGGTTAGCAAGGATGAACTCAGTTTTATTTAAGGAGTTGGCAGTGTGAGATTTTGATCATGTTCCAATGAGTATATGCAGAAAACATACTTCACTTAATGTATTGTAAAGAAAAAGAATTTTTATTGTGTCACATCGGTAGGAATTTGAATCTGGGAGAAATGGAAAAAGAGTGTAATGTGTATTTTATGAAAATTCCAACACAAGCAAGAAAAATAATATGTTTACAACCCTTTACACTGGATTTTAATATGGAGAAATGATTCTGCTAAAGGGGGATATAGTTTGACTTTGTAAGGTATGCTCTCCAGGAACTTATTATGTATCAGAGAAACCTAGCCAAAAACTACTTATTATCCAGCTACCTCAAACCCCAAGAGCTCAGGT